>NW_012104253.1:2542943-2549397 GCF_000951045.1 Mandrillus leucophaeus
TGTCTCAAAATAAAATAAAATAAAATAAAATAAAATAAAATAAAATAAAATAAAATAAAATACAGTAAAATAAATAAATAAAGAAAGTGGAAGGTGAAAAAACCACGGAGAGACAGCAAAGCTGGCAATGACATGGCTCCAACAATCCCACTTCTCAGATAAGATGCAGGCAGTAAGGGCCTGGAGTTTTATGTATCCTGATGTTTGAAAGGGCTTGAACAGGGCACTTCCTCCCTCCATAGCTCTTCTGACCTTAGGAATCCCTCCCTTCTGGAGGGGAAGGGTGGGGGTTTTCCTGTTTGGTCCCCAGGGAAGGAAGTTCAGAGACAGAGGCCCACTCAGGACCACCCCTCTGGTCTGCACCCCTGAAATGTAATTTGGATAATATGGAAAATTACTAGGAAGAAAAAACGATATAATCCCCCCACCTAGAGATAACCAGGCATTCTGGTACATACCTATTGAGGACTTTTTCCAAGCACATACTCAGAAGGAGGCTTCCTCCCAATAGGCATGAGATCTTACTCCACATGCAGTTTGTCTTATCTTGATTTTTTTCCAGTAATCTTTTATTTCAAGAGTTTCCCATGCCATGTAGTCATTCTTCAAAAACCCGCTTCCAACAGCTGCATAATATTCCACTGTGGAGAAGTGCCCTGCAGTGTAGAGAAATGTGTAATTTATGCTGAAGTCTGTTATTATTTGGACATCTTCCCTTCTCTGACACTGCGATGACCACACTCGTAGGTGAGTCTCTCTGGAAATCCTCGACTACCTCCTTAGGGTCCATTCTTAGAAGTGGAATTACTGGGTTAGAGGGCATGAGTGCCTTGAGGAAGTCTGTCTCCCTCCACCTGCATGCCTGCCAGGGCAAACCCATGCATGCTCCCAGGGCAGGCCTGGCAGCGTGTGTCTCCCTGCTGCACCCTTGGCACCTTTGGCAGGGCTGACATTATCCTCTAAACCAGGTCTTTGCAGCACTTACCCTTTTCAAGGTGCTGCTGTGCCTCTCCTTTCACGGTTCATCCTGGAAATTGTGAAACACAGGCGGGCTGGTCATCTTCTCGCAACTTCATGATGGATAGACTGAGGCCGATGGAGGCCAAGTGCACTTGACTCAGAAGAGTTTAGAGTCTTTTTTGGATCCCATTTGGATCTCACACCATTGAAGCCTCCTTGTGTTTCAGATTATGGGGAAAGGCTCAATGACATGTCCCAAGGAGAGTGCTGTCTCTGAAGTCTACCCAGACACAACCCATCCACAAACTGCTCCACAGACCTATTCATTCTGGAACTCATCCACTTACCCTCCACCTATCCATTAATCTCAGAACTCATCCACCTATCCATCCACCCATCCATTCACACCGGAACTCATCCATCCATCCATCTATCCATCCATCTATCCATCCATCCATCCATCCATCCATTCACACTGGAACTCATCCATCCATCCATCTATCCATCCATCTATCCATCCATCCATCCATCCATTCATCCATCCATCCATCCACCCACTTAAGCATCCATCTACCTATATATCTGTCAATCCATGCATCCATGATCCATGCATCCATGCATCCATCCATGCATCCATCCATCCATCCATCCATCCATCCATCCATCCATCCATTCACACCGGAACTCATCCATCCATCCATCTATCCATCCATCTATCCATCCATCCACCCATCCATTCACACTGGAACTCATCCATCCATCCATCCATCCATCCATCCATCCATCCACTCACTCGTCTATTCAGTTACCCATCTGTCCATCCATCCATCCATCCATCCATCCATCCATCCATCCACCCACCCACCCACCTAATCATCCATCCATCCACCTACCTACTCATCCACTAAAAAATATTGATTGAGAACCAGCTCTGACTCAGGCCCAGGTTCAGGAAATTTTGCACGAACAGCTCTGGCTTTTACAGGGAAGGTAGACCTTAAAGAGCAAGCATAGTTGCAGTGACTCATCTGCAAGGTGAAGGTTAGGTATTATGGGAGCACAGGACAGGGAGCTCAGACCTTCCTGAGAAGGGGGACACCAGGCCCCACTGGCACTCTTTGTGTGACCTTGGTGAGTCCCTGCATGTCTCCCGCCCTGCTCCCTATGCTGAGCCACAGAGGAAAAGCCATAACTCACATATTGGCTGGGAAGCAGAGTTGGCCAGGGAGGAAATGGGAGGCCCAGCCCCTGTGCTGACATCTGTGTGGCAGTTATTCTCAGAGGTCTTGAGAGAATTAGAACAAACACAGAGGTCAGTGCCAGGCACCACTGTCACGGGGCCATGAACTCTTCATATTGCTTATTATTATTTGTAGTAGTAGTACTAACACCTTCTGAGATTCTTTCATGGGTCAGGCATCATGCTGAGAACTTTCAGATATTGGTTCATTTAATCCTTCCTTAGCCCTGTCAGGTAGGCAGAAATTGTTACTCTCACTTTACAGATGAGAGCATTGAGGCACAGAGTAGTTGTATAACTTGCTCAGTGTCACACAGCCAGTAGGTGTGTGCAGCCTGTGCTTTGTGGCTTTGATGTGTGCCCTGCCATTCTTGTTCTTGCTACCGCAGCCACCTACAGTGGGGCATTTAGGGAGCCTGACTTGCCCAGGGACCCACTGAAGAATCCAGGTCCCATCCCTGGAGTAGCATGCGTGGGAGTCTCCCTGCCCTGCTCCGGCCTCTGCAGTGTGAGGTCAGGCTTCCCCTTCCTCCATAGGACCCCATAAGGGAAGGAGGGGAAGCACGTGTGACCCTGCACATGTCTCCCACCCTCTCTGAGCCTTCGTTCCTGAGGGGCCTTGGGGGAAACCATGGATGTGAAAGAATGTTCCAGAATGCCGCGCAGGAGAAGGCAGCGCAGGAGTGAGGCTGGAATGGTCACTCACTCGGTGGGTGCACATGCTCTGCCCTGCCCACAGCAGGCCCCTTCTCAGCACTGGGGTTCCAGTTGTGAACAAGAAGGTCAGGATCCTGACCTCAGGGCGCTGACAGTCTAGGGAGGGAGGCAGACAGTGAGCGGTGCAATGGTGACCGAATGCAGGGTCAAAGTGCAGTGCTGCGGAGAAAATCTGGGTGAGGGGACGGAGACAAACAAACGGGAAGGGGGAGTCCCACAAAGAGCCCGGCTGGAAAGGAGATATTTAAATGGAATGAATACGGGGGCATGCCATGTGCCTGGGGATGGGAGGAGTAAGAGAGAGAAGAGAGAACATTCCAGGAGCAGCAAGTGCACAGGCCCTGAGGCAGGAGTTGCCTGGTGAGTTTGAGGAGTGCTCAGGCCAGCGGAGGGGAAAGTGGGCAGCGGGAGATGAGGCCAGGGTGGGGGTGGGGCCAGGCCAGGTGTGGCAGTGGGTGAGGACTGAGAGGGAGCTGACCTTCCTGGTGGGTTTGGAGCAGAGCAGGGTGGTGATTTGGTGCAGGATTTCAGGGTGCTTCTGGCTGCGTGAGAACCAGGATGTGGGGTGAGGGCTGGGGCTGCCTGCCAAGAGGCCCCTAGTGTGATCCAGAGGAGAGCAGGGTGGTGGCCCAGACCAGGGCTGTGGCTGTGGAGGGGACCGGCTGGATTTGGGATAAACCTGGATAGGAGGAGACAGCAGAGCTGCGTGGTGGGCCAGCTGCTGGGGTGACAGATAGGAGCTAAGATGACTCCGGAGTTTGGGTCTGAGCCCCAGAGGGAGGGAGGTGCCTCAGCCCTGGAGGGAGGGAGATGCTGAGATGGGGAGGATGGTCGTGGAGCAGGCTGGGGAGATGAGGAGCTCGAGGGGGCAGGTTAGGAGCTAACCGCCCATTCACTGTTTATGGGTGGGGTGGCTGCCCGGCAGGTGGCCATGTGAATCTGGAGCTGGGAGACGACACTGACCTAGAGATTGAAATCAGAAGCTTTTCCCAGAGCTGAGAATGCAGGAAGCTCCTCACCCCACTATCGTTGCTCTGAGAGCCAGGAGTGACCCCTGGGCTCCAGACAAGAGCCCCTCAGGCCTGCACTGTCCCTGCCTTTCCCCTCACACCTTCTCCCCTGCCTCCTGAACTATTTCCCTCTTAGATCCAGAACCATCTTCCTAAAGCACACAACTGACCAGCTTCCTCCATGCCTAGCACCATCCATGGCTCCCTGTGGCCCTGGTAGGTGGACGAGACCCAGGGCTCTGCCCTCCCCTAGCTCCTGCTCTCACCTCTCCTAGTCTCCCACCCAGGCTCTGGCCATACCAAAGTGTCCAGCCCCCAAAACACCCAGCTGCTTCCTGCCTCCACACTGTTCCCCTTGTCCTGGAACCTCCCCCACACCCCCCACCTGGCCATGAGTATATCACCTGTGGGACTAAACCTCAGTTTCCCCATCTGTAAAATGGGAATAATCCTTTCTGTACCTGCCTCATGGGGTACTGTGAGGTATAAATGAGTGCCTGCCAGTAGTGCCCAAGAAATGGTAATTTACAAGGAAACAGACCGTGGTGCCACTTCCTCCTGGAAGCCTTCCCTGGCTGCCTCAAGCCCTCCCTAAAGGCCCAGCGTTCTTCACACTTCCTGTCATTGTCTGGTTGATTTTTGCCCCAGCAGCAACCTGAGGGCTGTGGCAGGGCCCTCTCCTCCCTGGGCTGCCCCGGCTCTGGCATGTAGCAGGTGGGAGAAAGAGTAATACCAACGACTGAGTGAGTGCCGGGGGCTCAGACATGCCTCAGGTGACGGTGGGATGGGGCTTGGGGCCAGGCTTTGAGAGGGCAAGACGTCTAGTGCTCTTCCTTCCTGCTGGGAGCGACAAGGAGCTTCCTGGAGGAGGCCGTGGCAGAACCAGGCCTGGAGGAAGCAGGTCGAGCAGCAGACGGGGAAGGGCATTCTAGGGGAGGGGCCCTGCAGGAGGGAGCCTGTCCAGTCAATGCAGAGAACTGGGGGCTCCCCCTAGTTGGCTCCGGGAGACCGCGGGCGCCCCCTGGTTGGCTCCGGGAGACATGGGTCTCCTCCTGGTTGGCTCTGGGAGACCGGGGGAGGGTGAGTCTCCCCATGGTTGGCTCTGGGAGACCGCGGGCTCCCCCTGGTTGGCTCTGGGAGACTGTGGGTCTCCTCCTGGTTGGCTTTGGGGTTGTTGCTCCAAAGATTGTGGCTTCTCTCTCTCTCTCTCTTTTTTTTTTTTTTGAGCCAGGATCTCCTTCTGTTGCCCAGGCTGGACTACAGTGAGCTCAGTTTACTGCAGACTCTGCCCTCTGGGCTTAAGCAGTCCTCCTACCTCAGCCTCCTAAGTATCTGATACCACAGGCATGTGCCATCATATCTGGCTAATTTTTGTATTTTTGGTAGAGATGGGGTTCTGCCATGTTGCCCAGGCTAGTCTCGAACTCCTGAGCTCAAGCGATTGGCCCTCCTCAGCCTCCTAAAGTGTTGGATTACAGGCGTGAGCCGCTGCGACCGTCTGTGCCTTCTTTTATTGACATGACCACAAATGCAAGTTGTACCCAGAGGATGTGGGAAAATGGAAACTAATTTGTTTTCTGGTCATGTTAAATTTACCGTTGGGAAGTAGCAGAAAGGTAAACATCTCTTCTCCCTGTGTTCTCTCTTGGGACTGACAGAGCCCTGCCTTCCCACACTGCAGGGCCAGTGGGTGACTGTGAAGAGTCATTTTATTCATGCAGCCAACGTCCGACCCCGGTTCACTCAGCCTGAGACTGACGGAGGACTGCATGCCACCCGGCTACAACTAAAGGCAGAGAAGGCATGGATGGAGGGGCCCCTTGGCACTGGGGACAGTGGCTTCTGAGCACCCTGGAGGACAGCTGCCTTGTGGCGTGCAGCGGTGGAGTGTGGCTGCCAGCGGCGGGGCTACCCGGTTAGTGCGGTCGCCATCATGCCTCTTGGGTGCCATGGACTGGAAGCGGCACCGTGGCCAGAGCGGAGGGAGGTCAGCACCGGGAACCAGCGCACAGGCTCACGCTGTGGCTCAGGTCCAAGTGTCGGGGCTGGACTCAGAGACTTGAGCTCGTCTTGTGCTTGACATGGATGAGTGTCACCCCACGTGCCTGGTTCTGACGGCCCAGCCTCACGTGACCTCACAAAAGCAGCGCGGATCCTCCAGCCGAGTGGCCGGCCTGCCAGGCCTCCCTCCCAGACCTAGTTCACTCCCAGGGTACCTCTGCACACCTGGTTCACCCCACAGCGGGGTGATGGTTGGGTAGAGTGAGACCGTGCCCCAAATGGGGAGCAGGGGGAACTAGAGTCTCCACAGTGCAGGCCAGGGCTGGTCCCAGACACCACAGGGGTCTCAGATCATTTGAGGAGGGCGCTTCAAAGCTGGAGCTCCCTTCCCGAGAGGTGAGGCCGGGGCAGGGCCCCTGCTGGTAGGAGCCTGAGGGGCCTCGGAGAGGGTAAGTGATTTGCCAGACATGCGGCCTGCAAGTGGGGCTCTGGTTTTCAGGCCCAGGGCTGTCAGAGACGGTGGGGA
>NW_012104253.1:2549447-2555602 GCF_000951045.1 Mandrillus leucophaeus
TCCGGGAGACCGCGGGCGCCCCCTGGTTGGCTCCGGGAGACATGGGTCTCCTCCTGGTTGGCTCTGGGAGACCGGGGGAGGGTGAGTCTCCCCATGGTTGGCTCTGGGAGACCGCGGGCTCCCCCTGGTTGGCTCTGGGAGACTGTGGGTCTCCTCCTGGTTGGCTTTGGGGTTGTTGCTCCAAAGATTGTGGCTTCTCTCTCTCTCTCTCTTTTTTTTTTTTTTGAGCCAGGATCTCCTTCTGTTGCCCAGGCTGGACTACAGTGAGCTCAGTTTACTGCAGACTCTGCCCTCTGGGCTTAAGCAGTCCTCCTACCTCAGCCTCCTAAGTATCTGATACCACAGGCATGTGCCATCATATCTGGCTAATTTTTGTATTTTTGGTAGAGATGGGGTTCTGCCATGTTGCCCAGGCTAGTCTCGAACTCCTGAGCTCAAGCGATTGGCCCTCCTCAGCCTCCTAAAGTGTTGGATTACAGGCGTGAGCCGCTGCGACCGTCTGTGCCTTCTTTTATTGACATGACCACAAATGCAAGTTGTACCCAGAGGATGTGGGAAAATGGAAACTAATTTGTTTTCTGGTCATGTTAAATTTACCGTTGGGAAGTAGCAGAAAGGTAAACATCTCTTCTCCCTGTGTTCTCTCTTGGGACTGACAGAGCCCTGCCTTCCCACACTGCAGGGCCAGTGGGTGACTGTGAAGAGTCATTTTATTCATGCAGCCAACGTCCGACCCCGGTTCACTCAGCCTGAGACTGACGGAGGACTGCATGCCACCCGGCTACAACTAAAGGCAGAGAAGGCATGGATGGAGGGGCCCCTTGGCACTGGGGACAGTGGCTTCTGAGCACCCTGGAGGACAGCTGCCTTGTGGCGTGCAGCGGTGGAGTGTGGCTGCCAGCGGCGGGGCTACCCGGTTAGTGCGGTCGCCATCATGCCTCTTGGGTGCCATGGACTGGAAGCGGCACCGTGGCCAGAGCGGAGGGAGGTCAGCACCGGGAACCAGCGCACAGGCTCACGCTGTGGCTCAGGTCCAAGTGTCGGGGCTGGACTCAGAGACTTGAGCTCGTCTTGTGCTTGACATGGATGAGTGTCACCCCACGTGCCTGGTTCTGACGGCCCAGCCTCACGTGACCTCACAAAAGCAGCGCGGATCCTCCAGCCGAGTGGCCGGCCTGCCAGGCCTCCCTCCCAGACCTAGTTCACTCCCAGGGTACCTCTGCACACCTGGTTCACCCCACAGCGGGGTGATGGTTGGGTAGAGTGAGACCGTGCCCCAAATGGGGAGCAGGGGGAACTAGAGTCTCCACAGTGCAGGCCAGGGCTGGTCCCAGACACCACAGGGGTCTCAGATCATTTGAGGAGGGCGCTTCAAAGCTGGAGCTCCCTTCCCGAGAGGTGAGGCCGGGGCAGGGCCCCTGCTGGTAGGAGCCTGAGGGGCCTCGGAGAGGGTAAGTGATTTGCCAGACATGCGGCCTGCAAGTGGGGCTCTGGTTTTCAGGCCCAGGGCTGTCAGAGACGGTGGGGAAAAGTTCCCAAGCCCCAGCCGGGAGTCTCAGCAGCACAGACAGATGACGGGACAGTTATTTGTGGAGGGTGTACGAGATGACACTGGGAACATTTCCAGCCGTCTCCCAAGGCACCCCAGTCCTGACTGGTGATTTTCACTCTTTGCTTCTGGGCTCTCTGTCTCAGAGCCCAGCTGGGGACTTGTCTGAGAAACTCATTCCCACTCAAGTGTTAACAGCTTGACGGGGGCCTTCAGCCTTTGCCTGAGGAAATGGAACAGGATGGAAATCCAGTGTCTGACTCGGGGCCTGGCCCAGGCTGGTCCCTACCCCCACTCCCACCTGGGACCCCCAACCCCAGGTCTCCCATCCACATCCTGCCTGAGGGCCCAGAGCATCCTGGCATCTCCTGCCTGTAGGCCCTGGGTCCTTCCTTTGAGGTGTTTTGGGGCCTGAGACCTGCACAGAAATGGAGACAGCACAGCCACAGTGACCCACGTCTCGGGGCAGGTGACCCATGCCAAGGGCAGCTCATCCCAGGCCCGACTCTGAGCCTCCACGGTCCCTGGCTCTGGGGTCTTTTGGATGCCAGCACTGCATCCGGGTCTCATGCTGGCTCAGAGGGCAGCAGGGATGTCTAAGCCAGGCGGCTGTAACATCTGGAGGAAGCGTGCTGTGGCCAGAGGAGACTGGGGAAGGAGCCTGGGAGGAGGGCTGAGGCGGGACAGCCGGCGGGGAGCCCTGGACCTGAAGCATTTGGGTGTGGCCTGTGACCTGTGCCTGCCCCTGGCTCTCACCTCCCCTGGAAGCTGTGTCTACCTCTGAACCCAGGCCTGCCACCCCCATTTCCAGCTCCTCGAAGTTACATCCTAGCCCCCAAAGGGACTCAGCGTCCGCCTCTGATTCTTGAGGATCCAAGTTGAGCGGAAGCCTCCAAGGATGCTTGAGCACACCTGGGAACAGGTGTGTGTGTGGAGTGGGGGGTATGGGGGGAGTGGGATGAGGGGTTGGGGTGTAGGACTGCTGGGCTACGTGGTCAAATTAACAGTACTCCCTGGCTGGGCCTGTCCAGTGTGCCAACCCCGCCCATGCTTGACCCCAGTGGTCCCAGCCACTGACTGTCTAGCCCGTCCTGCTGTTGAGAACAAGCCCACATCTACTGGCCAAGGGGCTCTGTGTCCTCCTCCAGCCCTGGACAGGCCTCAGGAAAGGCCCGTCTGCCCTCTCTACCCACCGGCAAGTGTGACACTCGGGGTCTCTGGGCAGGTGGCCCCATTGCTGCCGTGCACAGGATGAAGCACAGGTAGCAGCTCGTCGCTCTGGGCTCTGTCCTCTTCTTCCCACGAGTCCCCTGATTTGCCTCCCGAGTGAGGGAACCTGGCACTCTGGGGCTCCCTCCTCCCCATTGTGGCCCAGGTGTCCTGGCCTCATTGGTTTATTCCACCCCAGAGGTTTCTGCCTGGACCAAGCTCCAGCACCCTGGCACACTCAGCCTCTGGTTTCACCCTTCTTGACTGCAGGGAGACAGTTTTACTGCATCCTCTTCAATTTCCACACCTTTTGTCTTGTGTTTCTCTCCTGATTGCAATGCCAGGACCTCCAGTATAATGTTGAATAGAAGTGATGAGAATGTCTGTCTTAGGAGGACAGTGTCAATATTTCAGCATTTAGTATGATGCTCACATAGCGTTTTCACAGATGTCCTTTGTTGGATAAGGAAGATTCTCTTTATTCTTAGTTTTCTGAGAGTGTTATCAGGGTTGGGTGTTGAATTGATTGTATTTTTTTTTACTTTCTCCTTTCTTCTTTTTATATGGTAAATTATATTGATTTTCAAATCTTAAAACACTTTATACTCCTGAGATAAATCCTTTTGTTCTTTTAAATATACTGTTGGATTCTATTTGCTAATAATTTGTTAAGATTTTTTTTGTGTCTATGTTTTCATGAGAGATATTGGACTGTAATTGTCTGCAAAATTATCAATTTTGAAATGTATTTGTCAGGCCTTGGTATTAAGATTAACTTGAGAAGTGTTCTCTTTATCCTTGATTTTTTTCAGAGTCTGTGTTCCTCTTTCAGTGTTTGATACAGTTCACCAATGAAGACATCTGAGCCTGGAGTTTTATTTATGTGAAGGGTTTGATAACAAATTCAGTTTTTAAAGTAATTATAGGGCTATTAAAATGTTCTGTTTCATCTTATGTTAGTTTTGGTAAGGTGTATTTTTCAGGGAGTTGTCAGTTTCCTAGCACTTGTTGAATTTGTTCATATAAAGCTGTCTGCAGGATTTGTAGTGATCATCTCTTGTTAAATCTGGGTATTGATGATTTGTGTTCTTTCTCTCTTTCATGATCAATCTAGCTATGGGTTTATCAATTTTGTTTATCTTCTCAAAGAACCGACTTTCGGCTTTGTTAATTTTCTCTGTTGTTTTCTATATACACATAGAAAGTTATAACTTCCCCCTAAGCACTGTTTTAGCTGCATACCATTGATTTTGATATGCTGTATTTTCATGATTATGCAGTTCTTGTGATTTCTTTGATCCATTGATTGTTGAGAAGTATGTTGTTTAAAAACATTTGGGGGTTTCTTAGATATTGTATTATTATTGGATTTAATTCCATTGTTATCGGATGTACTCTGACTGATTTCAGTACTTATTAAACCTTGTTTTATAGCTCAGAATATAGCCTATTTTTGGAAATGCCCTTTAAAAGAATGTGGATTCTGTAGTTGAATATAGTATTCCATAAATACCAGTTGAAGTGGTTGACAGTGTAATTCAGATCAACTATTTCATTTATGTCTGAACTAACTTTTAATCTATTATTCTATTAATTACTAAAAGAGTAGAGTTAAAATCCTTAATGATGATCAAAGAGCTGTCTGTTTCCCCCTTTTAATTCTGTTAATTTTGGCTTCGTGTATTTTTAGGTTTTGTTATCATATGGATACACATTTATGTTTTCCTGATGAATTAACCATTTTATCTGTATAAGCTGGTCTTCATGATCACTAATAAAACCCTTTTTCTTGAAGTCTCTTTTATCTGATATTAAGATAATGACCCCAGCTTTTTTACAACTACTTTTTTTCTCTCTCTATTCACATCCATTCACTTTGAACTACATTTTATTTATTTATTTTGTAAACAAATAATTTATTTTATAAATAAATAATTCATTCATTTTGTAAATAAATAAATTATTTATTTTGTAAATAAATAAATAAAAAAAAATGCTCAGTCGCCCAGGCTGGAGTGCAGTGGTACAATCTTGGCTCACCGCAACCTCTGCCTCCCGGGTTCAAGAGATTCTCCTGTCTCAGCCTCCTGAGTAGATGGGATTACAGGCGCCTGCTGCCATGCCTGGCTAATTTTTGTATTTTTAGTAGAGACAGGGTTATACCATGTTGGCTAGGCTGGACTTGGACTCCTGACCTCAGGTGATCTGCCTGTCTCAGCCTCCCAAGGTGCTGTGATTACAGGTGTGAACCACTGCCCACTGCACCTGGCCTGTCTTCATATTTAAAGGACATCACCTGTACAGGTTTATAGCTGGTTCTTGCTTTTGTATCCATTTTAACAATCTCTGTCTTTTTATTGTGGTGTTTAGTTCATTTATATCTTTCATTTTATTATGTGTTTTCTGATTATCCCCTTTGTTTTTGATTCCTCTGATTCTCTTTTCTGTCTTCTTTTGAATAATTTGAGTAGTTTTTAGGGTTTTGTTTTCTCTATTGCATTTTTAGCTATACCTTCTTGTATTTTAAAAAATTCTGGTAGCTGTTCTAGGGATTAAAAATACATTCTTAACTTTTGACAGTCTACTTAAATGAATATTTTACCACTTCATGTAAAATGCAGAAATCTTGCAACCATATATACATATACATATATATACACACACATATCTATCCATTATGTTATATGTAATATATCCGCATACATTATAAACTCCATAGGAAAATGGGGTTTCCTTTTTAAGAAATAGAATGAAAGTTTTAAATATTTACTAGATATTTATCATTTATCATTTCCAGGCTCTTTATTCTCCCTGAAGATCTACGTTTCCGTCTGATATCATTTCTTTCCAGCCTGAAAAGCTCCCTTTAGGATTTCTTGCAGTAGAGGTATGAATTCTCTTGCTTTTCTTTGATCCAAAAATGTTCCTATTTCACCTTCATTCTTGAAGACCATTTTCTTTGGATATAGAGTTCTGAGTTGAAAGTCTTTTCCTTTTGATATTTTGAAGATCTACTGTCTTCTTGTCTCCATAGTTTCTGATGAGAAGTCAGTGGTGATTTCAATTGTTCTACTGTATGTAATTGTAGTTTCCTCTGACTGCTTTTATGATTTTCTGTTTAGTTTTCTGAAATATGGCTGTTATGTTTTTATTTGGGCATAAGTATGTATTTTTATTTTACTTTTTCATTCTCCTTGGAGTCTGTTGAACTTCTTGAATCCTTAAAATTTTTGTCTTTATCACATTTGGGAAATTTTGGGCATTGTTTCTTTAAATATCTCCCCTCCCTCCCTCCCTCCTTTCCTCCTTTCTTCCCTTCCTCCTCCCTTCCTCCCTTCCTCCCTTCCTCCCTTCCTCTCTCCCTCCCTCCCTCCCTTCCTCCCTTCCTCCCTTCCTT
>NW_012104253.1:2555668-2564213 GCF_000951045.1 Mandrillus leucophaeus
CTTCCTTCCTTCCTTCCTTTTTCTTTTCCTTTTCTTCCCTTCCTGAGACAGGGTCTTGCTGTGTCACCCAGGCTGGAGTGCAGTGACATGATCACAGCTCACTGCAGCCTTGAACTCCTGGGCGTAAGGGATCCTTCCACCTCAGCTTCCTGAGTACTGGGACTATTAGCACGTGTCATCATGTCTGCATCATTTTTTTATTTTTATTTTTTGTAGAGACAGGGTCTTGCTGTTGCCCGGGCTGGTCTGAAACTCCTGTCCTCATGCAGTCCTTTCACTCTGAACCCCCAAAGTGCTGGGATTATGGGCATGAGTCATCACACCTGGCTCTCATTTTCTTTTCTTGCTCTTTTTGTGGCTCCAATTACATTTATGTTTGGCCTTTTGATATTTCTGCACAGGTCCCTGAAGCTCTGTTCATTTCTTTTTGATCCCATTTCTCTCTGTTCTTCAGACTGGATAATTTCTGCTGACATCTTCTGAAGTTCACTGACTCTTCTCCCATTCTGTTGCACATAGTGAACCAATATTGATATGTTATTATTAACTAAGTTCTAGATTTTATCCAGATTTTGTTAGTTTTGACCCAGTGGCTTCTCCTCCTCCAGGATCCTATCTCACTTACTTCTCATGTTTCTTCAGGCTTCTCTTGGCTATGACAGTTTCTTACTCTGTCCTTGTTTTTGATGGACCTTGGGACTTTTGAGGAGTACTGGTCAGGTGTGTTGTAGAGTGCCCTTGTTTGGGATTTGTCTGATGTTTTCCCAATGATTAGGCTAGGTTTATGGGTTTTGGGTGGAAAAATCATGGAGGTTTTTCCAGATGAGAATGCCGTTCTCATCACACCATATCAAGAGCACAGGTTATCAACATGACTTCACTGACCCTGATCACACAGCTGAGATGTTTATCAGTTTTCTCCATTGTAAAGTTACTGTTTTCCCCTCTTCCATACTACACTGTTTAGAAGGATGTCACTGTGCACAGCCCAAACTTATGGAAAGGGATTTATGCTCCTCCTCCTTGAGGGTGAAATATTTATATACCTTATTTGGAATTCCTCTGCAAGGGAGATTTTTTTCTTCTCCCCGCCTTATTTATTTAGTTAATCATTTACTTATATCAGTATGGACTCATAGATACTTATTTCATACTTTAGGCTATAATCCAAGAATAGTTGATTTGGTTGCTCAACTTGTTCCAGCTTTGGCCCCTGGGAGCAGCAGTTGGCATCTGTGTCCCTTTAACATCCCCCCATCAATGGAGGTATTTTGTGTTTTATTTTTGAGCACTTCCTCAATTTCTGGCACTACAAGGTACTCATTTTGTAGATTTCCTGCCCCAGCCATAGAATCAGCCATTTCTCCAAGGAGCCCTGGGTGGTTCTACTGCAGAATGGCATTGGAAACCGAGGTCTGGATGCCGGACGTGCTTGTTGCTATCGAGTATGGTTGCTTCTAGACTCTCTCAGCTGACAGAGCAAGGAGATATATGTGTCTATAGGAACTTGTGTATATACACACATCTATAAATGCTTCTGTATGTAACCACCTGCATCTATACTGAGCTAAACATGAGTCAATAGTGATGTCTCCAATTCGTATCCCCGACCACATGGGCCATTCTAACCTCCTCTCCTTGCTTATCTGTGAATTCCCAGTCCAACAGGGAGAAACCTGGATTCTACCATCCACCATCCTTTTACTTAATTGTTCAATTCCATCATACATGTCCAGTGGTATCAGAATTATTAACCGGTACCACCATCTATCAACTGCAAACAACCATGAGCTAGAGCACAGGGTTTATGCACTGTTTCTTTTGTCTCCATTAATTTCCAGAGTCACTTGGCTCACCATCTTTTCCCTCTTCCGCTTCCCGGGGGTGGTTTCATGCATTTATAACACCGTTAGAGTCTGTTGCTATCAACTACATTCCCTCTTGGAATCCCCTGACTAAATGATTTTAAAAATTTGCATAGACGAGGGTTCATTCTTCGTGCCATCCCGTTCTATGGGTTTGAACAATGAATAACATCACGTGTCCACCACTACAGGATCATGCGGAATAGTTTCACCACCCTTATGCTTTACCCGTTCAATCTCTCTCCTTCTCTCTGAAACTACTGATCTTTGCATTGTCGCTACAGAGTTTTGCGTGTTCTAGAATGTTACATAATTAAATCCTGCAGTATGTAGCCTTTTCAGACTGGCTTATTTTACTTCACAATATGCATTTAAAGTTCCTCCACATTTTCAGTGACTTGATGGCCAATGTATTTTTATTACTGAATAATATTTCATTGTATGGATGTACCACAGTTTATCCATCTATTCATCTGCCGAAGGGTATCTCAGTTGTTTCCAGCGTTTGGCAATTACGAATAAAGCCACTGTAAACATTTGCATATAGGTTTTTGTGTGAACATAAGTTTTCAAATCAGTTGGGTAAATACTTATGAGTGTGATTGCTGGATCGTATGGTGAGACTATGTTTAGATTTGTAAGAAACTGCCACACTATATTCCAAAGTGACTGTACCACTTTGCATTCCCTTGAGCAATGAATGGAAGTTTCTGTTTCTCTGCATCCTCACCAGCACTGGTACTGTCAGGTTTTTAGATTTTAGCAATTCTAGTATGTGTGTAGTAGTATCTCATTGTTTCAATTTGCTATTCCCTTATGACAAAAGATTTTGACCATCTTTCTTTTTTTCTTTCTTTTTTCTTGAGGCGGAGTTTTGCTCTTGTTGCCCAGGCTGGAGTGCAGTGGCATGATCTCGGCTCACTGTAACCTCCGCCTCCCAGGTTCAAGCAGTTCTCCTGCCTCAGTCTCCTGAGTAGCTGGGATTACAGGAATGTGCCACCACACCCACCTAATTTTTTGTATTTTTCAGTAGGGATGGGGCCCAGGCTGGTCTTGAACTCCTGACCTCAGGCGATTGACCACCTTTTTACATTTTGATCTGTCATATGCAGATCTTCTCTGATGGGACGTCTATGCAGAATTTTTGCTCATTTTTCAATTGGGTTGTTTCCTTACCGTTGAGTTTTAAGAGTTCTTTGTATATTTTGGATGCCAGTCGTTTATCAGATATGTGTTTTGTGAGCATTTTCTCCAAGTCTGTGGCTTGTGTTTTCATTCTCTTAACAGTATCATTTACACAGCAGTCAATTTCAATGTTACTGAAGTTCACCTTATCAATTTTTTTCATGGGTCATGCTTTTGATATTGTACCTAAAAACTCATCATCAAACCCGAGATCACCCAGATTTCAGCTGTTTTCTTCTGAAGTTTTATAGCTTTGCATTTTACATTTAGGGCCATAATCCACTTTGAATTAATTTTTGTGAAAGGCATAAGATCTGTTTCTAGATTCTTATCATTTTTGCATACAGATGTCCAGTTGTTCCACATCATTTATTGAAAGATCATCCTTCTCCTTTGAGTTGCTTTTGCTCCTCTGGTAAAGAGCAGCTGTCTGTATTTGTGTGGGTCTATTTCTGTGTTTTCTATTCTAGTCTATTGATCTGTTTGTCTTTTCTTTCACCAATACTAGGCTGTCTTGATTACTGTAGCTTTATAATAAGTCCTGATGTCAGGTAGTGTCAGCTTTTCGACTTTCTTCTTCTTCCGTATTGCTTTAGCTTCTGTGGGCGTTTTTCTTTTCACATAACTTTAGAATCAGTTTGTCAATATCTACAAAATAGCTTGCTGGGATTTTGTTTGGGGTTGTATTGAATCTGTAGATAAAATTGGGAAGAACTGACATCTCAAAATATTGAGTCTTTCAATCCTTAGACACAATATCCCTTGATTAGATAGTGTTTGATTTTTAAAAATCAGAGTTTCATAGTTTTTCACATATAGATTCTGAACATTAAAAAAAAATTTTTTTTTAGACAGTGTATCACTCCGTTGCCCAGGCTGGAGTGCAGTGGCAGGATCACGGGTCACTGCAGCCTCGACCTCCCCCGGCTAAAGTAATCCTTTCACCCCAACCTCTTGAGTTGCTGGGACTACAGGCATGTACCACCATGCCTGGTTATTATTATTTTTTGTAGTTTTGGTAGAGATGGGGTTTCACCATGTTGCCCAGGTTGGCCTCGAACTCCTTGGCTCAGTGCACCTGCCTCGGCCTTCCAAAGTGCTAGGTTTATAGGTGTGAGCTACTGCACCCGGCCAGATTCCAAACATATTTTGTCAGACTTATACCTAAATATTTCGTTGTTGGTGCTATTGTAATTCATATTGTTTTAAAATTTCACACTGCTGGCTTATAGGAAAGCAACTGACTTTTGTGTATTAGCATTGTAGCGCCTGACTTTGCTGTAATTTCTTATAGTTCCAGGAGGTTTTGTGTATGTACATGTGTGTGATTTTTTTGGGGTTTTCTTTATGGTTACTCACATCAACTGTGAACAAATACAGTTTTATTGCTTCCTTCAAAACCTGTATAATTTTTGTTTCCTTTTCTCGTTACAATAGCTAGGACTGCCAATATGATGTTGAATAATAACAGTGAGAGGGAATATCTTTGCCTCGTTCCTAGTCTTAGAGAGAAAGCACTCAGTTTCTCACTAGTAAGCGTGATACTCACTATAGGTCTCTGTAGATGTTCTTTATCAAGTTGGAGAAATTCTTCTGTATTATTAGTTTGCTGAGAATTTTTTTTTACATGAATGAGTGTTGGATTTTTGCCAAATGTTTTTTCTGCATTTATTAATGTGCACATATGAGTCTTCTTCTTTATCTTGTTGTTGTGGTAGATTACATTAATTGATTTTCAAATGTTGAACCAGTCTTGAATACTTGAAAATAATCCCATTTGGTCATGGTATACAATTATTTTTATATATTAGTAGATTTGATTTGATAGTCTTTTTTTTTTTTTTGAAATGGAATCTTGCTCTGGCACCCAGGCTGGAGTGCAGTGGTGTGATCTCAGCTCACTGCAACCTCTTTCTCCCGAGTTCACGCCATTCTCCTGCCTCAGTCTCCCAAGTTGCTGGGACTACAGGCACTCGCCACCATGCCCGGCTAATTTTTGTGTGTGTGTGTGTGTTTTTAGTAGAGACAGGGTTTCACCATGTCAGCCAGGATGGTCTCGATCTCCTGACCTCGTGATCTGCCTGACTCGGTCTCCCAAAGTGCTGGGATTACAAGCGTGAGCCACTGCTCCTGGCCTCGATTTGATAGTCTTTTATTGAAGATTTTTACTTCATGTTCATGAGAGGTACTGGTCTGCTGCATTCCTTTCTTGTTATGTATTTATCTGGTTTTGGTATTAGGGTAATATTGGCTTCATAGAATGAGTTAGGAAGTGTTTCTTCTGTTTCTATTTTCTAGAAGGGATTATAGAGAATTGGTATCATGTCTTCCTTAAATGTTTGATACAATTTACCAGTAAGACTCTCTGGGACTGCTACTTTCTATTTTGGAAAGTGACTATTGATTCACTTTCTTTCATAGGCAGGCCTACTTAAATAGTCTTATTATCCTTGTGTGAAATTTTGGTATCTGGGTCTTTCAAGGAATTAGTCCATTTCATCTAAGTTATCAAATGTATCCACAGAGAGTTGTTCATAGACTCCTTTATTATCCTCTTGATGTCCATGGGATCAATAGTGATTAACTTCCTTTCATTTCTGATATTAATAATTTATATCTTGTCTCATCTTTTTCTTGGTTAGTTTTGCTAGAGGTTTATCGATTTTATTGATTCAAAGAACCTGCTTTTGGTTACACTGATTTTCTCTATTGTTTTTCTGTTTTTGATTCTATTGATTTTTGTCTCAATTTTTATTACTTCTTTTCTTTTGCTTGCTTTAGGCTTAAATTGTTCTTCTTTCTTGAGTTTCTTAAGATGGATGTTTAGATTACTGATTTTACATGTCTTTACCTTTAAAAGACATTTTATTATTTTTATGTTTTTCATTGACAAAATTTACTTATTTATCACGTCCAATACATAGTTTTGAAATATGTCCATGCCGTGGAATGATTAAACTGAGAAATTAACATATGCATTATTTCACGTATTTATTTGTGGTGAGAACACTTACAATCTGCTGTTAGCAATTTTCAAGAATGATATATTGTTATTAAGTATAGTAACCATGTTGTACAATAGATCTCTGGAACGTCTGCCTCCTGTCTAGCTGAAATTTTGCATCCTTTGACCAACGTCTCCCAACTCCCTGCCCAGTTCCTGGTAACCACCATTCTGGTAACTCTGAGTTCAATTTTTTAAGATTCTACAAATAAGGGAGATTTTTCTGTGTCCGGCTTATCTCATCTAACGTAATGCCTTCCAGGTTTATCTGTGTTGTCACAAATGACGAGATTTCCTTCTTTGTGATTTTTCCTTTCAAATATATGCATTTAAGGCCATAAGTGTATAAGCACTGCCTTCATTGTATCCACAAATTTTGAGTTATATTTTCAGTTAGTTCAAAATATTAAAAACTATCTAGAGACTTCTTTTTTGATCCATATGTTGTTATTTAGAAGTGTGTCGTTTTATCTCCATATACTTTGGGATTTTCCAGTTATCTCTACTATTGATTTTCTGTTTAATTCTGCTGTTGTCTGAGATAATTGTTTGTGTGATTTCAATTCTTTTAAGTTTGTTAAGGTGCGTCTCATGATCCAGAGCATGGTCTATCTTGGCGTATGTTTCGTGTGAACTTGGGAAAAGTGTGTATTCTATCATCCTTGCATGGAGTTTTCCAGAAATGTCAATTAGATCAAGTTGATTGATAGTGCTGTTCAAGTCAACAATATCCTTACTGATTTTCTACATGCTTTGTCAGTTACCGAAAGAGGGGCGTTGAAGTCTCCAACTGTATTAGAGGATTTGCGTGTTTCTCTATGTAGTTCTGTCAGTTTTTGTCTCATGTATTTTGACACGCTGTTGTTAAATGCATACACATCAGGGATTATTATATCTTCTTGAAGAATTTGACCCTTTTATCATTATTCAATGCTCCTCTTCATTCCTGTTAATTTTCTTTGCTCTGAAGCTGACGTGTCTGAAATTAACAACTCGACTCCAGCTTTCTTCGGACTCCAGCTTTCTTTCTGTTGCCACGATATGTCTTTTTCTATCCCTTTGCTTTTTGACTTTCATTGATATTTTGCTTTTAATTTACATGTGTCATTATATTTAAAGTGGGTTTCTTATAGAGACCATTTAGTTGAGTCTTGTCTTCCTAATCCACTCTGCCAATATCTGTCTCTCAATTGGTATATTTAGAGCATTCATATTCAAGGTGATTATTGATAGGGTTGAATTAATATCTACCATGTTTATAACTGCCTTCTATTTGTTACACTTGTTATTTCTTTTTCTTCCCTCTTTTTCTGCTTTCTATCATTTTAATTAGGCATTTAAAAATTATTCCATTTTCTCTCCTCTCTTAGGCATATCGGTTATACTTAAATTTTTTATTTACTGGTTTCCCTAGAGTTTGCAATTTACATTTATAACTAATTTAAGTCCACCTTCAACTAGCAGTATATTACTTCACATGTAGTGCAACCACCTTATGAAAGAATATCTACAATTTCTTTCTCCTGCCTTTTTAAAAATTGCCATCATTAATTTCATTTAGCCATATGCTATGATCACCAAATACTTTATTACTACTTGTCTCAGTCCATTTTGTGCTGCTATAACATAACATCTGAGACTGCATAATGTATAAAGAATAGAGATTTATTTTTTACAGTCCTGGAGGCGGAGAAGTGCAAGGTTGAGGAGAGGGCCTTCTTGCTGTGTCATCCCAGGTGAAAGGTGGAAGGGCAAGGCAGCGTGCACACACACGAGACAGAATGAGAGAGCGAGAGCGAGAGAGAGAGAGACAGAGAGAGGATTAGGAGAAGGAGGAGAGGTGGAAGAGGTGGAGGAGGAGAGGAGGAGAAGGAGGAGAGGTGTAGGAGGTGGAGGAGGAGGAGAGGTGGCAAAGGAGAGGTGGAGGAGGTGGAGAAGGAGGAAGAGAGGTGGAGGAGGAGAGGTGGATGAGGAGGGGGAGATGTGGAGGAAGAGGAGGAGGAGAAGAGGTGATGGAGGAGGAGGAGAGGTGGATGAGGAGGGGGAGAGGTGGAGGAAGAGGAGGAGGAGGAGAGGAGGAGGAGGAGAGATGGTGGAGGAAGAGGAGTAGAGGTGGATGAGAAAGAGGAGGAGAGGTGGAGAAAGAGGAGGAAGAGGAGAAGTGGAGGAGGAAGGGGAGAGGTGGATGAGGAGGGGGAGAGGTGGAGGAAGAAGGGGAGGAGGAGAAGTGGAGAAGAGGTGGAGGAGGAGGAGAGGTGGGATAGGAGGAGGAGAGGTGGTGGTGGTGGAGGAGTAGAGGTGGAGGAGGAAGAGGAGGAGTGGTGGAGGAGGAGGAAGAAGAGAGGGGAGGAAGAGGAGAGGTGATGAGAAGGGGAGGTGGAGGAGGGGGAAGAGGAGAGGTGGATGAGGACGGGGAGAGGTGGATGGGGGGGAGAGGTGGAGGAAGAAGGGGAGGAGGAGAGGTGGAGGAGGAGGGGGAGAGGTGGAGGAG
>NW_012104253.1:2565147-2573472 GCF_000951045.1 Mandrillus leucophaeus
AGAGGGGAGGAAGAGGAGAGGTGATGAGAAGGGGAGGTGGAGGAGGGGGAAGAGGAGAGGTGGATGAGGAGGGGGAGAGGTGGATGAGGGGGGGAGAGGTGGAGGAAGAAGGGGAGGAGGAGAGGTGGAGGAGGAGGGGGAGAGGTGGAGGAGGAGGGGGAGAGGTGGAGGAAGAAGGGGAGGAGGAGAGGTGAAGGAGGAGGGGGAGAAGTGGAGGAGGAGGAGGAGAGGGGAGGAAGAAGAGAGGTGGCTGAGGAGGGGAAGAGGTGGATGAGGAGGGGGAGAGGTGGAGGAAGAAGGGGAGGAGGAGAGTTGGAGGAGGGGGAGAGGTGGAGGAGGAGGGGGAGAGGTGGAGGAAGAAGGGGAGGGGGAGAGCCCTCAGGACCTAATTAATTCTTAAAGTCCCCACCAGTCCATCCTGTTGTCTTGGGGATTAAGTTTCCAACAGATGAACTTTGTGGGACTTTGAAACCACAGCACTAGTATTACTTTTAACAAACATTTATCTGTTAAGATTAATTAAGAATAAGAAAACAAAATGTTTTATTTTATTTTAAAAAACCCTTCTCTGATACTTTTCTTGTTTATTTTTATTTATTTTTATTTTTATTTTTTAATTGTAGATTTGAGCTTCTGACTTACATATTTTTCCCCCTTCCTGAAAAACTTCTTTTGATACTTCTGGCGAGGTAGGTCTGCTGGTGATGAATACCTTTAACTTTTATTTGTCTGAGAACGTTTTTATTTCTACTTCACTTTGGAAGATCATTTTGCTAGATATAGAATTCCAGGTTGGTGGACTTTTTTCTTTCAGTGCTTTAAGCATTTCACTCCACTCTCTTGCTCTTTTCTGAGAAGCCTGATGTAATTCCTGTCCTTTTAGGTAAGGTATCTTTTCCCTTTTGCTTCTTTTAGGATTTCATCTTTTTCTCCAGCTTGACAATTATATACCTAAGTGTAGATTGTTTTTGTTTTCAGTACTTATCTTGCTTTGTGTTCTCTGAGCTTCCTAGATCTGTGGTTCACTTTGGAAAGTTCTCAGCCATTGTTCCTTCGAATATTTCTTGTGTTCCATTCTGTCTTCTTCTTGTTTATTGTAATTATGTGTATGTTGCACTTTTTTGTTTGATTTTTGAGATGAAGCTTCGCTCTGTCGCCCAGGCTGGAGAGCCGATCTCGGCTCACTGCGACCTCCGCCTCCCAGGTTCAAACAATTGTCTTGCCTCAGCCTCCTGAGTAGCTGGGACTACAGGCGCGTCACCACGCCTGGCTAGTTTTTGTATTTTTAATAGAGACGGGATTTCACCATGTTGCCCAGGCTGGTCTCGAACTCCTGAACTCGTGATTTGCCCACCTTGGCCTCCCAAAGTACTTGAATTACAGGCATGAACCACTCACCCAGCCTGTTGCACTTTTTGAAATCGTCCCACAGTCCTTGGATCGTTTGTTCTCTTTGTATTTTTCAATTTGGGAAGTTTCTATGGACATACTTTCAAGCTCATTAATTCTTTCCTTGGCCATGTCCCGTCTGTGGATGAGCCCATAAAACATAGCCTTCATTTTTGTTTTGGCGTTTTTCACTCCTAGCATTTCCTTTTGATCCTTTCTTAGAGTTTCCATTTCTCTGCTTCCATGATCCGTCTATTATCACATATTGTCTACTTGTTCCACTAGTGCTTTAACATATTAATCAAAATTATTTTAAATTTCAAATAATTCCCAAATCTGTGTCACAGGCAAATTTAACAGGTGGGCGACAGATGGGAGAATCTACTTACAATCTGTGAAAGTGACCGGGGATCAATGTCTAGAATACAGAAAGCAACAAGAAAAACCCTAGAACCCTTCTGAAAAAGCAATCAACAACAGCTACCATTTATAGAGCAATCTCTACCTTTTAAGCGCTTACACAGATGTGACAAGAAAGTGCAGTAAGACCTGTGACAATCTTGAGGGTGGTGCCCTGCCCAGCTTTGGGTGAGTGGTAGTGGAGACTGAGAAACATTATCTGGATGGCTTCTGAAAAATAAACTCCAGTTAGTGGGGAATGGGGTGCAGTACAGTCATTTTAGGCTGTGGGAACAGCCTGGGGAAATAAATGTGTGCAGAGAATAATGTACAAGGCAAGTTTCCCTGAAGATCCATGAGAGACAGCAGCAGGTACTACAACCAGAAAGCCAGGAGACCACGCAATAGGGAGCCATGGATGGTTTTTGAGCAGGTGCAAGGTGAAATGAAAGTGCTAGTTATGAATACGACTTAGACAGGATGGAGGATGGACTGAGGAGAAGGTCTGGGCTCTGGGAGATGTGGTCAGGTGAGATCGTCTTCAGGCCAGAGTGAGGGCTGTGGTGGGATAGAAGCAGGAAGACCTTGTGACTTGAGCTGAGGGCCAAAGGAGAAGTTAGGGGCACTGCCGGGGCCCTGGCTCAGGGTATGGGTGGATGCAGCTGCTGGTCACCAGTGGGTGGAGGGCAGACTGGAAAGATGAAGAGAACAGGCCCGGAGACGTGGTGAGGAGGCTCCAATGAGGAGAGTGGGGACCACTGTCCCCCAGGCAGGCACCAAAGAGGGGACTGATCTGAGGGCCGCCTGTACTTAGTGGGTGATTGGAGGCCGAGGAGGCAGGACGTAGAGGAGCAGGTGTGGCTGGAAGTCTCAGGACCCTGCACCCCTAGCACTGTAGCCACCTCAGCTCCATCAAGTGAGGCTCTGGCCTCTCTGTAGTGTCCAGGCCTGAGGGCAACCCAGCTGTTTCTTCCTTCCTAGGCCTGGAGGATGAAGCCAGCCCAGCTTGGTCCTGCCTGGGCCAGAGAGCTGGGCACTAGGAGCAGCAAGATTTGGGTGGAGGGAAGTGGGGGTGGGGGTGTTGCAAGACCAGCCCTCCTGAAGGAGATGACAGCAGGGACTCCACCAGGGTCTTCTCCCGGCCCCTCATCCTCATGCTGAGGGAAGGGTCTGGGCCCAGCTCCAGCTACACTCTGGGTCCCCCACATCTTCCCAGGGTAGCAGAGTCCTGGGGGTACCCCCACCCCATCTTGTGTGAAATGGGTATGTGTGGGTCCCATTCACGCCTCTGCCTCTATCCTCCCCGCCTGGCCCCTCCCTTCTCCAAACCTCAGCACCCCATCCCCCAGCCAGTGCCTCCCTCCATACATTTTCTTTGCTCCAAGGAGGAGAGAGGCCCACTCTCATGATTGTATGTTGACTTCCGATGTGAAGCCACTTTCTCTGCCTCTTCTACCTGCCTTCCTGCCTCTCCTGCTCCGACCATGTCCTGTCCTCCCGGGGGCACAGTGAGCTTGTTCCTGACTCTGGGCCTTTGTTCCTGCTGTGCCCCTTGCCAGGAGCACCCCTTCCCACTCTCGAATAGTTTGTGGGGACTCACTTGGGTTAGAGGCTACACCATTGTCACCCATCCTGCTGTGGTCTTCCTTCCAGCTTTATTCTTACTGGCATGTTTGCCTGTTAGCCTGTGGGATGGGCATTGCTGGTGTATGCTTGAAGCTTCAGACCCTGCCGTCATTCAGCTTGTTGAATAAATCAAATTAAAATTTTGATTCTGGTGGGAGGGACTCTTGAATTTTGGGACATGCATCCTGCAGTGGATTCCAGGAGTAAAACCGTAAGGTTATATTGGCCTCATACCTTCTCCACCGAATAGATTTTTTGATTGAGGAAATGGTTTTATGTTTTCTTTAAAAATTATTATTACGATTATTTTTCTTAAAGAAACAAGGTCTGTCTCTGTCATCCAGGCTGTGGTGTGGCGGCACAATCATAGCTCACTGCAGTCTTGAACTCCTGGGCTCAGGGGACATTCCTGCCTCAGCCTCCTGGGTAGCTAGGACTACAGGCGTAGCCACTGTGCCCAGGAAAGTTTTTCTGTTTTTTTTTGTAGAGATGAGGTCTGCCAATTTTGTCAGGCTGGGCTCAAACTCCTGGCCTCAAGCGACCCTTCCTCCTCAGCCTCCCAAAGTGCTGGGACCACAGGTATGAGCCACCACACCAGGCCAGTTTAATGTTTTCTGATCAAGAGCCCTCATACTTTCTCTTCCATTTCAGACGTCCAGTTCCATTCTGCCTACTGGAAAACGACTGCCTGTGGAAAGGGCAGAGGAAGGCCCACTTCCCCTCCCAGGCCCTGGAGTGCCCCACAACTGCCTTGAACTGTGGGCTTCCAGTTACAGCCTCATCTGGGAAAGAAAGGGGTGAGGAAAGCAGTTGAGAGGGAAGTTTAGGATTCTTGGTCAGGGAGTGGGCGGTGCTGGCAGATCAGGGCCAGGGCTGGGACCCTCCTCGGGGAGTGTCTCTGGATCTGGGCTGGAGCTGCAGGAAGGCGGAGTGGACACTGGGTCCTCGCCCCTGTCCCTCACCTCTTGTCCAGGTTGCACGTTGCCCCTTGGCCAGGTGTCCCATTTGGGCCGCCGGCAAGGGAACCAGGCACAGTCATCCCTGCCCTCTAGCTCTGAGATCCAAGTCCCTGGGGCTGGCCTAAGGAAGCTAAAAATCTCAAGGTCCCCCGGTGTGAGACGCAGCTGGTCATTCTACCCGACCTAAGAGTGTAACTGAGACCTTCCCACTGCCTGGACTCTTCTTCTCCAGACCCCTCTTCATCTCTTCCTCCTCCAGGGCAAAGTGTCGTACCTCCAGGGGCCATGCGTGGCCTTTCGGCTCCTTCTTCACCAATAGATAGTTCTTCCTTGGCTAAGTTGAGATCTGCTCTGTGACTCCCCTACCTTCACCCTGGCCCTGGTGTTGTCCACAGGGGCCACAGAGAACGAGTCGGATCTGCTTAGCCTTGCAGGTGAAACACCTCCAGCTCCCTCTGCCTCCCTTACTGGCTTCTACTGGAAACTCTCCCAGCAGCATGGCCTCTGAGGTCATGTTTAAAGTCATTTACAGTGAAGACCACGGCTGTACTCGAGTCACCTTGGGTCTAGGACATCCCTGCAGACTCAGTGCCTCTCAGATCCCCGGCATCCTCATCTGTAAAATGCGGACAAGAGCCCCCCCATCTCCTTCTCTGCCTCCCTCCCTCACTCTTGGGTTGATCTTCTGCCTCTTCTAAGGAGACTAGAGGCAGGAGCCTGGACAGCAGCTGCGCCTGGCTCTGTGAGGGAGGGGAGGGAGCAGTGTGGGCAGGGATGCCAGGCCTCGGGTCAGCAGTGAGGGCTTCTCGGCAGACGTGGGCCTCGGAGGAAGGGTCAGGCCTTCTGGTGGCCCCAGCTCGGAGCCTGAGGCCCTCCATGTGGCCCCTCCCCAGGGGCCTCCTACAGTGTCCTCTCCTCAAGACTGTGACTTGAGCTGAGGGCCAAAGGAGAAGTTAGGGGCACTGCCGGGGCCTGGCACAGGACTGCGGGCCGGCCTTGCAGTGCTCTCCTCGTACTGCATCCCGGCCTCCCTGGCTGACTGGCACCCGCTCCGTGCTGCATCCCCTGCACTGGGAGTGCCAGGAGGGCAGGGCCTCCCTGACCTTCTCCGGGCCCTGCTGCCAGCCCAGCCCAGGCTGAGGAGTCCTGCAGGGCATGTGCTCCTAGGCTCTGAGAATCTGTGATAGTGCCTGTGACATGCTGGTCAACCTGACACAACAGGCTAGGCCACACACAAACCCTGTCCTGTGCGACCTGGGGGCGTAGATGCAGGCATACCCACATGAGGGGCTGGCAAGTGCCAGTCCTGTGCCAGACGAGTCCCGGATCCAGCACCAAGCATGGGACGGGCACGTGGGACAGGCTCCTGTCCCAGCCCTGCTGAGGCCTCGCAGACTGCATCCCCATCACCAGACTGCTGGGCTGCCAGGGGCCGGAGCTGGGACTCGAACCCAGACCACCTGCCTCCTGAGTCCGTTCACTATATGTCACCTAATTCAGGAGTGAAGCCCCTGCCCTGAGGGATGACTCACTTTCCAGCAGTGGGGGAGGGGCCCTGGGCCTCGTTACATGGGCCAGAAGGCTCAGAGAGCTGAGGGGACTGGTCAGGAGTGCACAGCCAGGGAGCGCCCAGCAGGGCTGAACCAGGAGCCTGGGCAGCCTGGCGAGGGGAGCTTCTGTACTTGCTCTCCTTTGTTCACTCAGCAGTGGTCTGACCCCAGGACCAGCCGTGTGGAAGTCCCAGGCTGCCGCTAGGCTTAGGCGCCTCTGCCCTTGCTCCTGCACAGCCCTGGACACCTTCCTTCAGCTCTCTGAGCCTCTGTTTCTCTGCCTGTCACAGGGCTGGGATCCCCTACACAGCATCACGGTGCAGATCAAAAGCTCTGGAGGGAGCCCAGGAAGGTACCTGCAGAGGTCCCATCCCATCCCCTCTGCCTCACCTGGCAGCTCTGAGCATCCCCAGCCTCTTGAAGGAAGACGCGCTCCAGGCAGGGCACCCACCATGCGTGCTGGGACTTACAGGGGCAGTCTGGCAGGACAGTGCACCAGGACAGAAGGCCCGGCAGCTTTCCTGCTCAGCTCCAAGCTCTCCTGGGAGCCTCTAACCCCAGAGGGCCCCACTTGCTGTGCTTCAGGCTTTGCTCAAACTTGCAGCTGCCCCATGGTGTCCCACTCCAGTAATGGGCCTGCAGACCCTCCGAGCCCTCCTGGCCAGATGCTCTGCTCTGGCACTCCTGTTCACATGTGAGAGCCCTGGGAGCCAGGGGTGGAGGGACATGGCACAGAGGCCCGGAGACGGGAGGGCTTGGGCTGCAAGCCTCAGGGAGCCAGGCTCATGCCAACCCTGCTTGGATAGAGGAAGGTGGCAGAGGCAGCCAGCTGTGCAGGAAAGGGGGCATCACAGGGGTCCTGGAAAGCCCCCCAAAAGCTGCACTGCTTCCTTGAAGTGAAGAGTTGGGGAGTGCACACAGATGCCACCACGGGGGTGGGCAGGGCCTTCACCATGATGGGGAGGTGGCTGCCTTTGCTCGGCGGCAGTGCGGACCTCTCTGCACACACATCTTCTTGCATCACACAGGTCACATGTGAGTCACATCAGAGAGCCACAGGTCTCCAGGTGGGAAGCCAGGGCTTACTTGGACGCCCCCTCCAGTTTGTCTGGGCTGTGATAATTTCCCAACTATGCTGTGGTGAGTGATGCTGCTGTCCCCATCTGGGGCTAATAATCTTTCTCCTCTTAGTGGGCGGTTTCCTGGGGCAGAGTCCCCAAAGCAGGGCAAACAGAGGTTTGGGCTAAGCCTCCTGGACGCCCTGCCTGCCCCACAGTCAGGTGACTGCCAAGGAGCTGACACGGCTATCTTCATTTCCCAGCTTGGAATGTCATGCACAGCTTTTCTCTTTCTCTGTCCCAACCTAGAAATGTTCACACACCTGGTCTGCAGCCAACAGCTGGGATGCCGTTCTCCAGGTGCCAGGAAGGTAGCCGGGGGACATTCAGGGGAAGGAGGGTTTTACTTGACTTGCTCGTGCTGGCTAAGAGCCTGACACTGTGTAGGGGCGTAACAAAGCAGCAGACAAGTGTCTGGGGCCCCAAGGACCCGGAGCTCCTCTCTACTCTCTGCACTCTCTGGCTGGGGGGTTACAACCAAGTGATAGCCACTTGCTTCCCCTAAGCATGACTGTATCCCATGGACATTGCGAATCTCATAACAGACCATGTATGTATTTTTGCTTTGGCCGCTAGGGAGCTCAGTGCCAAAATGGGAGCCGCTGCAGGAATTGTATTCTCATCACTTTTCCACCCTTGTTCCTTTATCTACATCTTTATTCTTCTTACTCTATTTCTGCCTTCAGTGCTTGGGAACACAGTAGGAGAGCCTCATCTGCTTATTGACAAGATGGGAAAAACTTCGTCCTCATCTCAGGTTCTTCTGAGGATTGAAGGAAGGGAGGGCCCTGTTCAGAAGAGGCTGGTGGGTGGGTGCTGCACCGATGTTGGCAGAAGCGAGTCTGGATTTGGCAAAGCTGCACCCAGGGTGTGCATTCCCAGCTGGAGCCATCCCCACTGCGGGCATCTGCGCAGTGCTTCGGAACGGGACCAGGGATTCGGCCCAGAAATCCTCCTGCTCTTGGTAGCTGAGTAAGTCTTGACTTCCTCTACGCTCTGGAGAGTGAGTTCTGTGAGGGCCTGCCTGGCCCCACACACAGCGTGGGGATGAAGAGACATTTCCTCCGCTGCTTCCCTACTCCCACCCAGACCCCTCCCTCACCGGGTGAGCTGATGAATGGAGCACCCCCATCCAGGCCGCCAAACGACCTTCTTCCCCAGCCTCTCAGCAGATGCTTTCAGCCTCCCCTAGGATGTCCGCAGACTTGCTCTTTCTTGGTTGGGGGGACCCCAGAAATGGGGGTAACCCAGCTTTCTGGAAAGGCTCAGGATGTCCTGGTGTTT
>NW_012104253.1:2574387-2609728 GCF_000951045.1 Mandrillus leucophaeus
GTCTCTGCCTGGGTGACCCCTGAAAACCTCCAAGGTTGTCTGTCCAGGCTGACCTCATCACCTGCCCTGGCCTGCCTCGCCCTCTGTTCCCTCCCTTCTGTCAATGGAACCCCACCAGCCAGGTTAGAAACCTGACCTCACCTTCTCCCTCTCCTTCCACATCCAATCTAGCCCCTTGGACCGCTGACTCAAACCCTCGTCTATCTTACAGGGAACACTTCTGCACGGCTGGTGGGAATGTAAACTAGTACAACCACTATGGAAAACAGTGTGGAGATTCCTTAGAGAACTAAAAGTAGATCTTCCATTTCATCCAACAATCTCACCACAGGGTATCTACCCAGAGGAAAAGAACCCATTGTACAAAAAAGAACTTGCACACACATGTTTATAGCTGCACAATTCACAAATGCAAAGACATGAAACCAACTCAAATGCCCATCAATGAGTGAATAAAGAAACTGTGGTATATATACACGATGGAATACCAGTCAGCCATAAAAAGGAATGAATTAATGGCAGTCTCAGCAACCTGGATGAGATTGGAGCCATTATTCTAAGTGAAATAACTCAGGAATGGAAAACAAAACATCTTGTATTCTCACTCATATGTGGGAGCTAAGCTATGAGGATGCAAAGGCATAAGAACGATACAATGGGCCGGGCAAGGTGGCTCACACCTGTAATCCCAGCACTTTGGGAGGTGGATCACAAGGTCAGGAGATTGAGACCATCCTGGTCAACGTGGTGAAACCCCATCTCTACTAAAAATACAAAAATTAGCTAGGCATGGTGGTGCATGCCTATAATCCCAGCTCCTTGGGAGGCTCAGGCACGAGAATCACGTGAACCCAGGAGGCGGAGGTTGCAGTGAGTCAAGCTCGTACCATTGCACTCCAGCCTGGCAACAGAGCGAGGCTCCATCTCAAGAAAAAAAAAAATGATGCAATGAACTTTGGGGACTCAGGGAGAAAGGGTAGGAAGGGAGTCAGGGATAGAAGAGTACAAATTGGGTTCAGTGTGTACTGCTTGGTGATGGGTGCACCAAATCTTACAAATCACCACTAAAGAACTTACTCATGTAGCCAAACACCCCCAAACCTATGGAAATAGGTTAAAAAAAAAGCCCTCATCTCTCTCAAGTGTGTTCCCTCTCTGCCCTCCTGCCTCCGGCCTGGTCAGCCGCCGTGTCTTCCTGTGACTCCCTGGGCTTCCTGCAAGCCTTCTTGCTGCCTCCCCATGCACCCTCCTCAGGGGGCCAGACTGGGTTTTCTAAACTGCAGACCTGATTGTGTCACCTCCCCCTGCCTAAAATCACTAGATAGAGTGCAGGTGTCTTGGGTTGTCCAAAGCTGGCAATGAGTCGGTGAGAGCCTGCATCGTGAGATGTTGACTAGGGCTCAGCAGCTGCGAAAGGAACAGGAAGAAGCAGGATGGGGCATGGGGAGAAGCTGAGCTGCAGCACAGGCCTGAGGGAACCCTCAGTCCCCTCTGTGGAACGGGGGGTGCTCTAGAATGAGTATTGCCCATTCGAGTATCCCCTATTGGGCCTGACTGACCAGGCCTTTACAGTGAGCACTGGCTCACTCACTGCTAGGAAGAGCTGACATCAGGAGAGGCAGCCCCCTGCAGTGAGGCAGGGCCTGGAGGAACTTCAGCTGCAGGCATTCTGATGACCACACTCTCTCAGCTGGATAGCAAGGCCTTCCTGGAAGAGGCATGTGGCATCTCATGTCTGCTCCTGTCTGCTGCTCAGACCCACTTCCTGTCTGCTTCCATCTGCCACTCAGACCCACTTCCTGTCTGCTCCCCTCCACTGCTCAGACCCACTTCCTGTGTCCACTTGGGGTTGACCTCTCTTCCTGGAGGGCAGTTCCCTGGACACAGGAAAGCCCCGCACTGCAGGTGGCCTCAGGAAGGCCACCATCTCCCCTTGCCATTCTCCATTTAGATTCGCCTCTTGCTGTGTGTCAGCACCACTGGCTTTCACGGCTTAGCCAGGGGCGTGACTCAGACCCTCTTCCCCAAGGGTCCTGAGGTCCTGGCCAGCACATCTTTGGCAGGCCAAGGGCTGTCACCCTTACTCACTCAGAGTCACCACTGGGCAAGGAAGTGCCAAGACCCACGTGCTTTATCTGACTCCACCGTGGAGCCTGCTTCTTTCTGTTGATCCATCACTAACCCCTGCCAAGGCAGGTCATGCTGCTTGCCTGCTGATCCATGGACATGAGATGTCCAGCTGCCCAGGTTGCAGCCATAGCTTGTAATTCAATGGAAAGCTTTCTGTGTCCCCTGGTGGAAATGTGTCATTTTGGGGAATGAGGATCCCTGACTCTGCAGAACACAGAGGTGTGGAAATGGAAGCACCAAGTTCCCGGTGGCCAATGAATGATGATGAGGGGATTCCTCCTGCTTCTGTCCCTTGTATCCTGGGCCCACGTGCTTGTTCCACCTGTCAGGTGCACGTTGTCAGAGGCAGACACAATGCATCTGCTCGTCCTGGAGGATGACCCCCACGTGACTGAGTCCTGCCCTGGAACACCCCATTTAGAAGCTGCAACCTGACCATGTTGGCATTGCCAGCCAAACTCTGGTGCTCAGTGGAGCCTTTGACTGGCAATGTCAACACAGTCAGGCCTGCAGCTTCTGAATGCAGTGTTCTGTGATAGGGCCAGTGGGCCCCATGGTCCTGGGTTCTCTCCTACAATTCTTTAGCTGCAAAATGGTCCCCTGGTCTATAGTGATGTTACGTGGGGTCCCGCGCTGGTGGCTCAAACACTACAAAAGCTCTTGCTTTGCTTGGTGGTGCTGAGGGTAGGAAAGGCCAGTTTACACCTGAGTAGGTGTCTCTTCTGTGAAAACAAACCATTGACCCCTTTGTCTTAGTCCATTTGGGCTGTTACAACAAACTACTACAAATTGGGTGGCTTATAAACAAAAGACACTTATTTCTCACAGTTCTGGAGGCTGGGGAGTCCAAGATCAAGGTGCTGGCAGATTTGGTGTCTGATGAGGACCAGTTCCTCATTGATAGCCATCTTCTCACTGTCTCCTCATGTGGAAGAAGGGGTCAGGGACCTCTCTCTGGCCTCTTTAACAAAGGCACTAATCCCATTCATGAAGGCTCTACTCTTGTGACCTCATCACCTCCCAAAGGCCCCGCCTCCTTATATCATCCCCTTTGAGGTTGGAATTTCAACATACGAATATTGTTGGGGGACATGCATTCAGTTCACTGCACTCTTCTAAAGTGGAAGTGCCCAGGTGGTCAAGGTGCCTCTACTTGGCTGGTTGGCTTCCTCCAAGAATGGTGCCACATGGAGGTCAGCAATCGTCTCTACTGCAGTCAAGCTGGATATTCTTGGGGTGGCAGTAGCTAGATCAGGTTTGATAAGTCAGAGTCCATGCGGTTGGGCCCATGCATCTCCTGCAATTTTGGTCCCCATGATAACTTCATTCACGTGCCCATCATACCAGCACGGGGATGAGGGACAGAGATTGGCTGCTGTCAAATGGCTGGTCATCTTGTCAAGAGGACTTGGATGTTGAGGGCCTCTATCAGGGTGGTGTTTTCTGATGGGATTAACATGTGTTACATGATCTGCTCCCATAGGTACATCCCATCTCTACCTCAGAATTTCTTGTCCTTAATCTTCAATTTTTTTCTTTCCAATATCCTAATCAACCAGCCAGGCTACTTGTTGCTGCCCATAAGCCCACAGATTCTGTAACTTCTGGCTGCTTCCTTTTCCACACAGAATGGATAGCCACCCGAGACTCTGCCCACTGGGAGAACTCTCCCTCACCACAGTCTTTTGAGGCCATCTTAAGCGAGGGTGTAGTGCAGCTGTCATCCATTTTGGCTTGAGTTCACAAACAGAATGGACCCATTTGTAAACCACCTTCAAGCATTTCCTGCTCCACACAGTCACTGGCCTGGGCAGAGAGAAGGGGCTGGAAACCCTGGGACACAGGTGACCTGCCCGTGAGGCTTGTGCCCTCTGGTCTTGCTTCTGCTAAATCCTGAAGGTAGCACTTCCACATGATAGATTGTTGCCTGGCCTGCCCAACCTTATGACTCATTGGGTCTTATAGAAGACCCAACGAGTGGGCAGTTGAAGCTGCATGGCCACTTGGCATGACCTGCTCAGGCATTCTGTCTCTATTAGACAGAGACAGAATGGCACTCCAGTGACACTCTGGGAATTGTTCTCAAAAAGTGCAAATGGCATGGTCTTGCCCCAGAAGCCCAGGGGCCAATGTAGTGATTCTCCTACTTCAGTTCACCATAAACTCGGATGACATCTTTTCCTGCTGCAGATTCCTCCACCCCAGTAGAGTCTGCCACATCCTATGGCCTGAGCCACAGGACTGCTTGCACGGCAGCTTGAACCTGCTGCAGAGCTCTTTCTCAAAACTTGCTGCAGAACCCTTTCCCAATCTGGGCCCCACTTAAAGCTAGTGGCCTTGTGCTTAACCCAGGATGTGGGCTGGTGCAATATTACTAGGTGTGTGAGGTATGCTCCCCCTAGAATCTGAACTCTTCAGCACTGTCCTTCCTCTTTGTAAAGAGATGCAAGCTGCAACAATCTGACTTTCACTTTGGAAGGATGTCCTGACCATGATACCCCTAAAAAGGATAAAGACATGGCAGGTCCCTGAGACTTCAGGGAATTCACTTCCCACCTTCTGGAGCATATGGATCTTACCAAGGCCTTTGGTGGTCTGGCTCCTTCTTGCTTATCTGGTGCAATCAACATGATGCCATTAATGAAACAGATCACTATGCTTTTTTGTGGGACATCAAGATGATCCAGACTCTCCTGCTTTTATGATCACAGAAGGTAGGAGAACTAGCACAGCCCTGGGGCTAACTGTAAATGTATACTTTTCTCCATTCCATGAGAATGTGAATTATTTCTGATCCTCCTTTTTGATTGGGATAGAAAGGAATGCATTTGTCAAACCAGTGGCTGCATACCACACCACTGAGACCACCATAATCTGCTCTAGCAAAGGTACCACTTCTGGTGCAGTGATATGATCCAGGCTCCTACTTAGTGAAGCTGAGGTAGTTTACACCACCCTCTAGGATCTTGCAGGTTTTGCACAGGCTAGATTTGGTGAGTTAAAAAGAGACATGATGGGAACCAGCACCCCTGCACCCTTTATCTCCTTAAAGGTGGTGCTAATTTCTGTTATCCCTCTTTCCTGGGATGTGCTATTGTTTCTGATTTATTATGTTGGTCAAGGAGGAGTTAGTTTCAAAGGCTTCCACTTGGCCTTCCCCGTTTCAATAGCTCTCACCCCACAGACCAAGGATGCAAGGTGGGAATCGCACCAATTGTTAAGTGTGCCGGTTCCAGCTATCTGTTTGGGGGTCAAATAAATCAATTCCCAGTGACTCAGTGGCTTGCTAGTAAGGTGGCTCTTGGAAAGGGCTCCACCATTGACCTGAGGCCTATCGGTCCCCACTCCATGAGGGCCAGGGGGATGGATGCCTCATGTTTCTAGTGTCAAAGTCACTTCAGGTTTGGTCTCCAACAGACCTCAGAATGTTTGATTATTGGCACTATTAGCCTTTGCATTATTAGTTGACTAAATGACTATAGGCCCCTTTGGGGGAAAAATTGGGCAAAATGTTACCATATATAGTTGCTATGATATGGTAGGGTCTTCCCTTCTTGCAACCCACTTACCTCTTCAGCCAATGAGTTATGGATCTAAAACTTGACTGAGGTATGGAGATTGGGCAATAGATTGTGACTTTTTTCTTGCTGTGACCTCCCCCAGCCTTTGGTTCATCCATACTTGATTTCCTTTGTGGGCACAAACTAAGAAATGTCCTTGTCCCTCTGTTTGCTCTGGCCCTGAGGTCATCACTCTCTGTAGGTTGGGCTCCTGTGGCTGCCCTACACTCTGGCTGGTCATCGTGATGCTGGCAAAGTCCCAGCTCCTGGGGAATCGGGCTCCCGGCCTTTAGCACATGGGTCCCCCCGTTCCATTGCTGTCTGCGAGCCTTGTTTTGTAAGAGCCTTGCCTGACATCAGCCCTGGTCTCCATCATGACAATTCACCATCGATGTTGTAGCGATCGACGCAGGTGCTCCTCAGGTCTTGGCAGATGATGTGTCTTCTGGGCCCTTCCCTGGAAAATGGTCACTGGTGTCCTTCTGGCCTGACATGGTGTGTCCATTCCAATGTGTCCACTTCCCTGAGCCTTTGAGTTGTTTCCTTCCTGTGTGCCTGGCAATCCTGACATTTCCGCTTTGATCGCGTCCAAGGCTCCTAGCAGCCACCCACACTTGAGTCTGACCATCCCCTGGGTTGTGTGTCTTGGAAGAGAGGGAGAGAGTTAGCAGACTCCTCTCGGCTAGTTTTACTTTCCACGTCTCTGATCACACTGCAGTCCTAGCTGTACGCCCTTGGCCCTGGTCAGAACGTGCTGGCTGTGAACGTCCCGTGGCTCCTTTGAGCATAGTCTGCTTCCTGCATTAGCAGGCCCAGCACATGCCCATCGGCTTAGTGGTGGGGGAGGGTGGGCTGCCCTCTGCACTGTCTTCTGGCGCAGGGGAGTGCTGGCTGGCACCTGAGAGGAGGTGCCTCTGTGGTCTCTGAAGGTCCCGGGTCCTGGGGAGCCAGAGTCTTTGGGAACATCTGCCTCTGTCCCACATGTCAGGGTCCCTGTTCCCAGGTCTGGCAAAACAGACCTACCTGGGCAAGGCCTGTAGCCTTCTTCAAACTTCAGTCATTCGGACTCCTGGGTCCTCGCTTCCTCTGTCCTGCCCTGGCAAGAGGTGAGGGCTTCAAAGAGGCCCTCTGGGTTCGTACTGGTTTCCAGTTGCCTGTTCCTCACCCTCAGCAGTTCCTTGCTGTCTGGAGAGCATTGCGGTGCCCGGCAGCAGCCTCAGCCCTGCCGTCCATGCACCTCCTGTGCCTCCAGGCATCTCCAACTCCCCGTCCAGGACTCTTGTCAGAGCGTCCCTCCTGCCGGCAGCCACTCCCAGTTCTTCACAGCGAACGGAGCCCTCACGCTGCGCCGGTTTCACGTCTCCTACCAGCGATGAAGCCTTGGTGCCACCTCTTCATCTATTTTCCTGGGCCATTCCTGGTGCCAACTGTTTCAGGTTGGTTTGTCTGGAAGTGGATGCTGAGATGGATTTTGGGTGAAAGATGTTTATTAGGGTCAACTCCTGTGAAAAGAAAGGGGAAGGAGCGAGTTTGAACAGAAGAAAGGGTCAAGCTGCAGCACAGGCGTGACAAAACGCTTGATGATGTCCTCACTCTGTCCCCAGACCTGGGCAGGCGGGGCCTGTGGAGGTGTGTGGTTTCCATTTGTCCTCCTGGTTGGGCTGAATTCCAGGAAGACGGGGATTATGTGGTCTTGATGCTCCTTGTTCCCAGGGGTATGTGCCAGGCCTGGTAGAGAGGAGCCATTCAGTAAATTTCCCCAAATCTGACCCGCTCGGGGCTGGCTGCCCTGATGCACATGATGGTACTTCACATTTACAAGCACCCTGGGGCAGGGCTGAGCGTCCCCATGAGACAGGCGAGGACAGTGAGACCCAGACCTCCGAACGCCTGCCTCAAGATCACAACTTAGAGAGGCCAAGTCAGGGCCAGACCTTGTACAGCCACACCTGAGTGTCTGAAGTCCTCTCTTTGCAGACAGCACTGCCATGGCCCCATCACGCCATCACGTATCTGTGCCCCAGTGTCCTGGCTCAGGAGACACCCCAAGTCACAGCTTTAGGCCACCTTTGACAGACCTCAAATCCAAGTTGGCTTTGTTCTTGGAGTCTCAAGTCAGGACAAGTGCATGGAGGCGTTTGGTCCTTCCTCGGCAGGTGGAAGCATCTAGGGGCCCAGGTCTAGAGGATGGAGTGCTGGTGCACTTGATGTCCTGGGTTTTCTGAGGGGCAGGGATTTGAAAGCAGGCCTGGCAGCCTTCTGGGAGTCTGGCCTCTGTGTCCCCGGAGACAGCCCCCGATGGAGCCCACCTGTGGCTTCCCCTCTTTCCCTGGGGGCCAGTCATCACCTCCCAGCTGACCCCTGATCGCTGTGTGGTCTCCGGTGCAAAGTGCTGCCTCTCCAGCCTTAGCGCCTCCTCCAACCACGGTTTAGGTCCTGAAGGGAAGACAAGCCGGTTTGGTTCTAGGGGACTCTGTGGCACCCACTCCCAGCTCTTCCTGATGACATCCCATGGGCCAGCTGTACGACCTTGGGTGAGCCCAGACACCCCTTTGAGTCTCTGCAGCCTTGTCTGTGAAATGGAGCTAGTAATGTTGGTTTCACTGTCACGTTGTTACAAATAAGTGAGAAAATGCACGACAAGTATCAGGAATCATTCCTGGCACACAGTTGGTGTCAGAGCTGTAGGCTTTCCCCTCGAAAGAGAGAAAAGGATGCAACTCTTTCCAAGGGAAAGTGGTTTGCATGGGAAGTAGCTGGCTTCTCCATTACCTTTAAGCTGGAGGGGCATGGAGTGTGGGGCACGCACTCCATGGGTGTGGATGGCGGCAGATGGGAGCCTGCCACCAAGGCTGAAGTCCCGAGTAATGTGTCACTGCTCTAATCCCTCCCCGCCACCCACCACCAGGCCTGGGCAGTGTGCTCTGAGAAACAGGAAAATGGTCAGGGCGGGCAGGCAGCCAGCGGATGTCGTCCCAGCTATGGGGCCAGTCCCCTTTGTGGCCTTGGACAAGGTCTCTTCTCCTCCCAGTCATTTTCTCTGACTTGGGAACATGGGAGTGCAGAGAGAAATGGGTTGGAAGCACTGGACGAGGCCCTTAACCTTTCCAAACCTTAATTTCCCCAGCTGTAAATGGGGGTGAGGGAAACACCTCCCTGTTGGGGCTGCTGGGCTGATGACGTGAGTGCCTGACACATAGTAAGCCCTTTTAAATGTGAGCTAGAATAACGACTACTTCTTTCATAATTGCAAATGTCACTTTTGCAAGAGGAAGGCCAGTGCTGGTGGGGACGTGGGATCTAGGACTGCTCTGAGCCTCCTCTCGTACATGCAGACTGGTGCAGACATTCTGTAGACATGCGAGGTGAGTGACCCCCGTGCCCACCCTGTGTGCAGCAATCTCTTCCTGGAAGTATTCTAATGGTGAGGGGCATGTACCAGGATGCCCCTCGCGGAGGTGCTGGTGGGGGTGGGAGTGGGGGGTGAGAGGTGGTGGATGTGCCCCGTGGAAACTGAGCAGCAGCCAGGACCAAACAGACACCGCAGCACCGAGGGATGTGAGAAACAGCCAGCCGAGTGGAGACGTGCAAGGAAAAGCACTGAGCTACTACGCAGCGCTGCTTCTGCACATTGGAACCGCACACAGACAAAACATCAAGAACCAGTCTGTCGACCACATGCCATGAAAACTGAGCACATCAGACACGTGGGCAGGGCTGCCCCTTGTGGGGAGTGCGGGGGAAGGGGCTCCAAGCAGTGAGCAGGGGGCTGTGCATGCACCAGTAATGCCCATGAGCTGTGAGCTGAGGCATCGGGTTAACTCCACCTTCTGCAACTGAGGTGAAAGAACAAAAAGGAAAGAAAAGAAAGAAAGAGAGAATGGAAGGAAGAAAGGAAGGCAAGCAGGCAAGTGTGCAGTCTACGACACTGTCTTAGGCCCGGGAAGGGATTTTGGTCCAGGTCTGAGGTGGTGGCAGCAGCGAAGGTGTCCCAGAGAACTCCAGTGGTGCCCTGCAAAAGACATTGATGACCACAGCTGCGAGAATGCATCCCCTGGGCTTTTCACAGGACAGCTATTTTCTTTCACGTCCCCCTCTCTAGAGACAGTGGCTTTTGTTGGGACTACTGTTCCCATTCTACAGAAGCAGCAGCTGAGGCCTGGGGTAGTGGGGTGATCCCAGGTCACACATCAATAAGGGAGTGGGGGTGCCAGTCAGAACTCCAGCCCAGCGTCAGCCTCAGGAATGACAGGGCTTGCCCATGGCTCCATAGCTGGCAAGCGCTTGAAAGAAACCCCAGCCAGCCCTGCCGCCTCTAAATCCTGCCCGCGCCCCCTCGGAGTGGTGGAGCATTCATCTGAATCTAAGCAACCAGCACCGCCAACAAAGCCCCGACAACACACGCATGTTTTTCTCCGCAGCTCACTGTACAGGAACAATGGGTATTTACAGCAGTCCTGAAATGCTGCGCGAGCCTCCAAGGCCTTTGGCGTCGTCAAAGCACAATTAGACAGCGCGGAGAATGGTTTTAGCTGCGAGAGCATTTATCGTATTAGTGTTCTTGGAAAACGGCAAATCCCCATTACTTAAGCAGCCGCATTACCGAGCCCAGTGCCTGGCCCCCAGATCTGGATAATCCCTATGGATTCTTTTGAACTCCATGGATCCCCCTGCCTTGAGCTCCTCCAGCCCTGTTTTTGAGCTCCTGTTGCTTGCAGGAAACGTCCGAAGTCTTCATCGTTGAGATTTAAGCCCAGGTCTCCAGGCAGCCACCTTGTGTCCCCAGCCCAAAGGTACCAGGCCCGCTGTTCTTAGAATGGGGCAGGGGCAGGCCCTTGGCAGCCCTCCTCCCACGCCCAGGCCTTTGTCCTGAATGTGGCTGCTCTCTGGGATGCTGTCCTGCTTACTTGCTTTTATGGGTCTACTCGGACACCTCCCCTTGGGCAGAGTTCACCCATGCACCCAGGGGCCGCGTCACATTAGTTGCACCTCTGTTGTGGACAGGAACACTTCTGACCTCTCCTCAGCTGCAGAACTGCTCCAGGATTGAGTCCAGGCCTTGCTCACCTGCCCCTCTCCATCCCCAGCCTTCTGCCTTGGCATAGGCAAGTGCAGAACAGTTCCCTGATGACCTTTTCTGGACACAAGATAACTTCCTGTTACCCAGGACGACAGGGAGGTTCCTTCTCTATGGAACTGGCGTCAGGGACTCCTGGACACAACTGTGCAGAGAAGCTAGGACGACACTGGCATGTGACAGGGTGGCGGGGGTCTGTGCCTTGAGCAGGAACCCCCAAGGTAGAGCCTGAGACCGAGCTTCGGTGCAGTTTTATTTGGGAAGTGGCCAGGGGATGTAGTGGAGGCCAGGGGTGAAACAGAGGAGGGAGGGGAGCTCCCACTGTGGGCACCGGTGCTTGGCCCACCAAGTTCTCCCGGAGGCTGTGGCCAGGTCTTAGGATCTTCCTCCCTGGTGTGAACGGGAGCAAGTGTCCCCAGCTCTGTTCTACTGTGCTGGGAAGAAACTTTGGGTTGACATGTGTAATGCAGAATGGATTTCCATGGAGAAGACCCCGGGGAGGGGTAGGAGGAGAGACAAGGGGCCTCCTGAGGCCCTGTTAGGTGTCCCCAGCTGCAGGTGAGCGGAGGCTCATGTGGAACTCGTGACTGCAGTCATGGCTGGTGTAAGAGGTGCCCCCAGAGGGTCTCCGGTGCTGGCCACGGTGTTGCCCTGTGCTGTGGATCCCAGGCTGCTTTACTTATTCTAAAACTTATTACAGAACACTTGGAAAACACAGAAGAGCCTCGAAAATGAAATGAAAATGACCCCAATTCCACCCACGAGGGAGAACCCCAGTGAAAACTTTGTTGCATTCCCTTCCATCTCTTCTCTCTGCATACGAACACTGTGTACATAGGCATATGTCTGTCTGTCTGTAGCTGAGACCATGCAGATTTTACAAGATTATCATGGATTTTCTGCAACTTTTCCCGTTTTGGGTCTGCTCTTTCTCTGCTTGGGGCCAATGCCTGCCCCTGTAATCCCCTGGACACCTCTCGGCCATCCGTCAACACGGGTCTCCTCTGAGGCCGTCCCTGCTGACCAGCCCTGCAGAGTTGTTGTGACTACTCTGTTGTGAGCAAGGCTCTTCCACTGGGGGTTGACACATCTGCCTCTACCCAACTGGACTGCAAGTTCAAGGGTCTACGTGGCAGTCCAACTGCACTGCTGTAACAAATAAGTGAGAAAATGTATGAAAAGTATCAAGAATGATTCTTGGCGCAGAGTGGCGACAGAGCGGTTAATGTCTGCCACTGAAAGAGGAAAGAGATGCAATTGCTTGGATGGGGAAAGCGGGTTTTACTCATTGGTCTCAGCGCCCAGCATGGACCTTGGCATATAACAGGCACTCAATAAATGTCTATTGACTAAACACAGCCACAATGTATCTCATGGACTACTGCAAATGACAGAAACACAACTCAGACTACTTTAGGAAAAAACAAACAAAGAAAAAACAGGCTTCCAAAATGAGGAGCTCAGTGTGTGGCTCTGGCTTCAGGTACTGCTGAGTCTAGGAGTTCAGGGTGTTACAGGAGCTCAGTGTCTTTGTCCATCTTCCGGGTCTCTGTGCCTCTGCCTTGGCTTCTGCAAGTGCAGGACAAGAAGCTCTTGGGGCTGTATTTTTGTTACAGTTTATGATCCCAGCAGACGAGATCTCCCAAAGGTCCATCTAGCTGATCCCCAGGCAGCCCGAGGAGCCGGGGCTGGGTCAGGCTCCCCGTCCTGTGGTGGGGCTGCGACTGGCCCCTTCTCCACACTGAATGAGGTAGTTTCCTACAGGAAAGGCCGCTCGTTGTTGGAGGGAGGGAGGGAAAGAAGGGAGGGAAGAAAGGAGGGAGACGGTGCTGCGGAAAATGAAAGCCAGTTCCATTAACATCTCCATCTTAGGACACGGATTTGGGGAAGGGGCCGCACTAAACACCCACGGAAGTGCCTGTAATGGCGATTGCCCGCCACGAGTCCAGGCCAATCAGCAGCTGCCTACTGTGCTGGCAGGTGATTGGCTCTGGAGAGTCACGTGGCCCAGCTGTGGCCAATGAAACAGAGGGTGCCCTGAGAGTTTTCCGCGTCCGGGAGGGTGCCCAGAGCGAGGCCTCTTCCTCCGTGCAGGGCGCCAGGCCTGCAGGCGATGACTGCGGAAAGGCTGCTGTCATATCGCCCCCAGCCCGTGGACGGCCCCAGCTCGGAGGAGTCAGGCAGCAGGATGCGGGGCCAGGGTCCGCATCCTGAGGCGCTCACAGTCGCCAGGAATGCTGTTGGAATCCGAGGCAGCCGGCGCTAGAGGCAGGAACCACCCTAATTGATTACAGCTGTCATGTTTTCTGCGGCTCCGAACAGAACTGAGACGTCTGTTTCACAATTTACTAGTGGAGTTCATGAGCTTTGACAGCTCGATCATATTTCCGGAAGTGATAAAAATGTTTCTCCTCGGGGAACGCGGGTGCTGGTTCGCGCCACCCCTGCCTGCCTCGTCGGCCCCGCCCTCCAGCCTCGGGGGAGAAAGGGTTTTGCTGCACAGATGGAGTCCCCAGGATGTGCAAATCATATTTATGTGAAAGGAATCCCATTTCCTTATCGACCCCCATAGGACTGCACAGACGCCCGGATCTGCAGACCTGGCTGAGCCTCGGCCCATTCCAGCCACTGCAGGGCTCCCCGAGTTCCAGCTAAGGGGACACTGAGACTGGGGGACCTGCCACAGCAGTCCCAGGGCCCAGCCCGGAGTGAGGGGTCGCCGAAATATTTGCTGCAGCCCACTGGACTTTGGGTAGGAGAGAGGGACGAATGTATGGACTGTGGTGTTTGGATGGACGTATGGAATGATGAGCGTAGCTTCCTGAGCCGTTACCTGATTCTGGGAGAAGTGGTCAGAACTGGCTTTGATCCTTCTAAGGGTATCACAGCATTTTTGCCTCTAGTCAAGGAAGGAGCATTTCCCCACTCCACCCTGAGCTCTGGACACTCTTGGTCCTCTCAGGTGAGGATTCAGTTTGCTAACTCAGGGCCCAACACCCTCACCCAGATGCCCCCAGGCTCTGTTCCAAAAAACTAGGGAGGAAGGAGAGAAGAGGGGAGGTGCGGGACCTGAGCGTGGAAGTCTGTGGCTTTGAGTAAAAGGGGCCGTGTGTGTGTGTGTGCGTGTGTGTGTGGTGTGTGCGGGTGTGAGGGTTTGTGTGAGGGCATGAGGGTGTGTGCACATGTGTGGGAGGTGTGTGTGCCTGTGTGCACACCTGGCCCGTGTGTTGTCTGTGCTTGCACGTTGGCATGTAGCGTGTGTCTGCGTGTGATGCTGAGACTGCACCTGAGCATGGGGGGCCGTGTGCTCAGAAATGCGGGGTCTCTAGTGCCCTTGCAGAGTCTGCTCTGCATGAAAGGGAAACTCTTCCCTAGGCTCTGAACTCCACATCTTAGATCCACATACACCTAATAATCAGAAATCGTTGTCTGCTACGGGCCCCAGGAGCTGTTTCTGAATATTTGAAAACCAGAAGCCGCAGGTAGGCAGCTGAAAGTCACCCCAGCCTCAGAGGAGGGCTGTTCGAAGGATGGGGGTGGGTCTGCTGACTAGCCCAGTTTTGGGATGGGGGTGGTGGCTCCTGGTTCCCTAGCCCTCAGCTGCAAGCTCTTCCAACTTTGGGAGGACCCAGGTCCTCCCCTGTCCACAGGGTTTGTCAGTCCAGGGCCTCCCACTGATCCTCTTACCTTGGGTCCTGGGGATCCCCTATATTCCTAGACCCTGTAAATCTTATGCTGTTTCCTATGGTTCTCTGGGCATTCTGGTGCTCCCTGACTCAGTTTCCCTTAGATGACCAGGTAGTGACTGGGCACACGGGCCTCAGTGGAGACACCTGCCATCTGCCACAGATAGATTCCTGCTGTGGTCAGAGCGAGCCTTTTTTTTTTTTTTTTTTTAAAGACAGGGTCTCACTCTGTTGCCCAGGCTGGAGTGCAGTAGCATGATCACAGCTCACTGCAGCCTGACCTCCTGGGCTCAAGCCATCCTCCTGCCTCAGCCTCCCAAGTAGCTGGGACTACAGGCATACACTAGCACACTCGGCTAATTTTTTGATTTTTTGTGGAACAACTTTGTTGTTCAGGCTGGTCTCCAACTCCTGGGCTCAAGCAATCCTCCCGCCTTGGCCTACCAAAAGTGCTGGGATTACAGGCATGAGCCACTGCACCCGGCCCAGAGTGAGCCTTTTAATGGGTTTGGCAAGACATCTTGCTGAGAAGCCAAGGCAGGCCCTCCGCCACAGTGATAGCAGCTGGCCTTCCATGAGCACTTACTCTGTGTAGCCCATTGCCTGCATTCTCTCCCATGAATACTCACAGTCACCTTAGCAGGCAGGTGCCAGGTCTGGGCTCTGAACAAGCCAGATCCACATGACTCCCATCTTCTATTCTGCCCAAATCCCTGCCCCTCGCTGCCCCTCCTCCCCCGCCACTGCAGCCCCATTTCTTGCCTGCTCTATTCCTTCCACATCTCTGACATGTTTTCCCTCACTGCCTCATGGGGCAAAGCCATCCAGTGTTGGCCCACCTGGATCCCAGGTAGAGACCACTCTGACCGAGGCCTCTCTCTGTACAGCACTGAGGGAGCTTTTTCCCTTAGACCAGCTCCTCCAGCCTGACTCAGTGGTGCTCAACATCCTGGCCTTGGGCTTGGTGTGGAGCAGGGACCCAGGACGCGTGGGAAGAACCAGGTTGGCCCTAAGAGATTCCAGATGAAAGTAGTGCTACCAGACCGCCGAGAGCCGACCCCTCGAGGGCAGGGATTGGAGCCCACTGTCTGGCCCAGGACTCTGCTCTTTGCAGCTGGCCACTTGATCAGACGCTTCCCTCCTTCCTGTGTGGCACAGGGTGTAAGGAGCCCCAGAAGCCCCCAGGCTGATGTGCCTGTTGTCAGGAAGTACATTTGCCCAAATTATGGCTATGGAAAGAAAGTCATTAGGTAAAGAAAAGCCCTTTTCCCTCCAAGAGGGAGGGGAAAGAACCTTGCAGGGATGGCTCCAGCCCAGCATTGCGGAGAACCTCTTTTCACTTGTATCAGGCTCACAGCATGCCAGACTCTGTGACACAGCCCCCGGGTGACTGCTCTGCTTTCTTCCTGCCTCTGTGTGCTTTAGAAAGTCTCACTTATTTATAATTTTTCTCTTACAAGTGCTGCTGCTCACCTTTGCTGCCAGCCGGGGGCTGCAAGGATGTAGCAGGAGAAGGCTGTAGTGGGTATCGTATCCCAGCTCGAACCACTGGCTGCTGGGTGGCCCTGTCACAACAGCATTCAGACATCAGGCATCCCCTGTAAGATGAGGGTCTTGGACAAATTCCTTTCTAAGCCCCTTTTTACTCAGGCATCCAAAGACCATTTATAACTCTAGGAATTGTGCTGAGCTCCCTCTTCCTGATAGCCACTGGCTGCTTTTCCTTCTCAAGTGGCCTGGACAATATTTGAAAGAATACAAGATGATTACTGGTACAGAAACAGACACACAGATCAATGGACTAGAATAGAGAATCCAGAAATAAAGCTGCACACCTACAACCATCTCATCTTCAACAAACCTGGCGAAAAGCAATGGGGAAAGGACTCTCCATTCAATAAATGGTTCTGGGATGACTGGCTAGCCATATGCAGAAATTGAAACTGGACCCCTTCTTTCTACCATATACAAGAATTAAGATGGATTAAAGACTTAAATGTAAAACCCAAAACTATAAAAATCCTGGTGGACAGCCTAGGCAATACCATTCAGGACACAGGGATGGGCAAAGTTTCATGATGAAGATGCCAAAAGCAATTGCAACAAAAGCAAAAATTGACACATGAGATTTAATTAAAGAGCTTCTGCACCGCAAAGGAAACTCTCAACAGAATGAACAGGCAACTACAGAATGGGAGAAAATTTATGCAAACCATGCATCCAACAAAGATCTAATATCCAGCATCTATAAGGAACTTAAACAGATTTACCAGAAAAAACAGCCAACCCACCCCTTTAAAAAGTGGGCAAAGAGCATGAACAGACACTTTTCAAAAGAAAAATACATGCGACCAACAATCATATGAAAAAAAGCTCAGTGTCATTGATCATTAGAGAAATGCAAATCAAAATCACAATGAGACAGCATCTCACACTAGTCAGAGTGACCATTATCAAAAAGTCAAAAAATAACAGAGGCTGGCGAGGTTGCAGAGAAAAAGGAACGCTTATACACTGTTGCTGGGAGTGTAAATTAGTTTAACCATTGTGGAAGAAAGTGTGGTGATTCCTCAAAGACCTAAAAACAGAAATACCATTCCATCCGGCAATCCTATTACTGGGTACATACCCTAAGGAATATAAATTGTTGTATAATAAAGACACATACACACATATGTTCATAGCAGCACTACTCACAATAGTAAAGACATGGAATCAACCTAAATGCCTGTCAATGATAGACTGGATAAAGAAAATGTGGTACACGTACACCGTGGAATACTATGCAGCCATAGAAAAAGAATGAGTTTTTTTTTTTTTGGTTTTTGATAACAGTGCTACTATTGTCCTCCCTTTTACAAATACGGACACAGGCACGACAGCACAAGCTCTTACTTGCTTACACAGTTCATAAGTGGTAGCGCAAGATTCAGCCTTGGCAACCTGGCCCCAGAGCCTGAATGCAGTGGTGACTGTGCTCTTTCCCTAGGAGGGGGAAGGAGTGGGGCTTCAGAGATCCACAGCCCTGAGCTTAAATCCCACCTCTGCAGCTTCCTGGCAGTGTGAGCCCTATGGACACCCCATTGCAGGAATCCTGCCTCACAGGGCTCTGTGGATGTTTGCTGGGGGACAGCCAGGGAGCTCAGGCAGGGCCAGCTGGGGGGATTGCCCATGAGGCTCTGCTAGGGATCACAGCAGAGGGGACAAGGGCTCTGGGAACATCAGGCTCTCCAGGGATCCCAGCTGGCCCAGGAAGAGGGACGGCTTTCAGCCTTAGGGCAGAGTCTGGGCAGCTCTTCTGGCTCCAGGCTGTCTATTCACGCCTTGCACTGATGTAAGCACTGGGTCTAGGAGGGAAGGAGCTTAGCACACTGATGGTGGCAGCAAAATTGAGAGCAAACGCTTCACCAATGTCCAGCCCAGGCCTCTCCTGATCAGTAATGGCAACATCTAGAAATTTCAAGGCTGGCTACCACGTACTGCTCCGGGAGCTTTTTGCAGGTACCAGCCCAGTCAGTCCTTACACACCCAGTGAGGCAGGCAGGACCATCCCCATTTCACCGGGGAGGACAACTGAGGTGTGGCGAGATAGCAGCTGCTTGTCCCCTGCCCTTGCTACTCAGAGCCTTTGCAGTGGTGTCAGGGGCTTCCCAGGCTCACAGCTCAGTGGCTGTCCACCAGGTTCAGAGGAGTGGCTTGAAAACCCTCCTTGTACATGTCTGTGGGTGACAGTGAGTGCAAGGCACCCCAGGTGTCACAGCGGAGAATTGTCTGGACTAGGAGTCAAAGGTGATCATTGAGCCAATTTCAAAGTCCTCAGACCCTATCTGGGGGCTTCCAGGGGTTGTGGGGTTCACCTGTTGTTTCTTCTTCCTTTGGCTCATCTGAGGGTGGGTGCTGGAAGTCTGTAGACGTGAGGCTCACAGACAGTGAGTTGGTGAGGGCGGCACATATTCTGAAAAGGAAGTGCCAACCCCCAGGACTTCAGGTGCAGCCCAGGCAGACGTGTGCAATCACTTGGACTCAGGCGGGACAGTGTCTGGGATGCCAGGCAGGGTAGTAAATGCAGTCAGGCGTGCCCTTGGGAGCTCAGCTGCCTGGGGTGGAATCCCAGCTTGTCTCCTGCCACCTGGGTCATGTAACTGCCCATGCCTCAGTTTCCCCATCTGCAAAATGGGAGTTATAATCAGGCCTTCTTTGGAGTGTTGCTGTAAAGATGCACTTAGGGGGCCCAACTGCAGAAAGCACCATGTGTCAGCTTTTCCTGAGGTGAGCTCCTCCAAGCCTGCCCGCCCTAACCTTGGCCCTGTGCACCACCCTGGGCGAGAAGGGCCTGAGATCTTCCCACAGAAGAGCCTCTCAGAGAAGCCTGACAACGTGCCAGCGCCAGGGTGCCTCTTTTTTGGGAGAACAGGGAAATGGGATTGGGTCCTGTTTTCTATGCTAAATTATGACATATTTCAAACATACTGAAAAGTATAACCCCATCCATGCCCACTACTCAGATTCAATGCAGAGCAACATTTGCTTTTGGTTTTTAAACAGGAAATAAACATTTGATTCGGCTGGAACCCCGCTCCCTCGCCGTTGCCCCATCCTCTTTCAGAACTCATTCCCCTCTCTCTCCCTGGATGAGACACTCTTTTGAGGTTGATTACCACATTTCCTGTAGATGTTTTTATGTTTTTACTGTGTACATCCATAAATCCATTTGAGATTATTTGTGTACTTTTTCATACACATCGGTTCGCACATATCTTTCTGCAAATGGCTTTTTCCACTCCACATAATTTTCTTTTATTGAGGTAAAATTCACGCAACATAGAATTAAGCATTCTAAAGTGTATGCTTGAGAGGCACTCAGCACATTCACAACGCAGTGTGGCTGTCACCTCTATCTAGTTCCGAAAGATTTCTGGCACCCCTAAAGGAGACTTCATACAATTAAGCAGTACACCAGCCCCCGACCCGGAGTTCCCCTTCAGACAACCACCAATCTGCTTTCTGTCTCTGGATTTATCTCTGCTGGAAATTTCACATAAATGGAGTCTCCAATAGCCATGTGATACCTCCGAGGCTCACCCATGGTGGGACGTGTTGATCCAGCTCCTTCATCCTAGCTGCTGTGAGGAGTCCACTGCTCTGTAGACTACAGGTGAACCCAACTACGCCCAACCCCTTGCATGCCATTCCAGGGCTTCACCAGTGGGGGGATTCTCCTTGTGCTTCTGGGGAAGGTCCCCGGTCCAGATTCTCTGATTTCCTAATGCTGCCTAACAGACCACTCAGAACTCAGTGGCTTAAAGCAACCTGTTGATTATTTGTCTTGCTTCTGTGGCTTAACTGGGCTCAGCAGGCTGTTCTGCTGGTCTCACTCACAGTCAGATGGCAGCTAGAGTGGAAGGCTCAGGGGGACACTGGGATGGCTTGGCCTCTCTCCCTCTCCCCGTGGCCACTCCAGCAGAGTAGCTGGTCCATCCATCGGGGTTCTGGGCCCACAGAAGTATGAAAGCAGAAACTGCCAGGCTTCCCTATGGCCCGGACCCAGACACCCAGGCTGTGCCTTCCTCTGGTTAAAGCAAGACACAAACTCACCCAGCACCAATGTGGGAGGGGCCCACACATGCGTGGCTACCGGGGGTCATCCCTGAGACCACACTGGGCTACAGGGCTCACAGTAGCTTCGCCAAGTCGTGGGTGTGGGCGCGTCCAGTGTCCTGGAATGCTGCTAAGCTGTTCTCCCAAGCGAGCCTCCTGTCCTGCACTCCAGCTTCTCTGTGTCTTGGACCCTTCGGTGTCGCCTGTTTGGTGTGGAATGTGTGCCATTGTCATGTTTGTCATTTTTGTTTGCTTCTCCATGATTCCTGGTGAAGGTGTATGAGTTTCCTGTTGCTGCTGAAACAAATCAGCACCACTTAGTGGCTTCAAGCAACATAGATGCTGTACTCTTTTACAGTTCTGGAGGCCAGATGTCTGACACGGGTCTCACTGGGCAAAGCAAGGTGTCGGCAGGACTGCACCCTCCTGAAGACTTTAGGTAAGAATGTTTTTCTTCTCCCTTCCCAGCTTCTCGAGACACCTCTCCTTGGCTCGTGCCTCCTTCCTCCATCTTCAAAGCCAGCAGTGCAGTGTTTTTAAATCTCTTTCCTTTGCTATGGAGACTTCTGTGGTGACACTGAGCCCACCCAGGTCATCCAGGATGCTTTCCCCATCTCAAAGTCCACTTCGCCACATTGGCAAAGTCACTTTTGCCATACGTGGTGACACATAAATAGCTTCTGGGGATTAGGATGGGACATCTTTGCTGAGTGTGGAAGGTGGCTCTCCCTGACGTGTGGTTGTGGGCCACTCCCTTTTCCACTAGGCAGTCAGCAGTTTTCACTCTGTCGTCTCTCTATTGTGTTGTAGACATTCACTGTGTGCAGACATCCCTGGTATCCTGGGGGATCGGTTCCAGGCCTCCCACAGATACCAATATCCACAGATGCTCAAGTCCCTGATCTAAAGTGGCATGGTATTTGCTTATAACCTATGCACATCCTCCCTGTGCTTTAAATCATCTCTAGATTGTAATAGACAATATAATGTAAATGCTATGTGCGTAGTTGTTAAAGGGTATATTTCAAACTCGTGCTATTATTTATTTGGAGATGACATCTCACTCTGTCGTCCAGGCTGAAGTGCACGGGTGCGATCTTGGCTCACTGTAACCTCTGCCTCCCTGACTCAAGCATTCGCCTGCCTCAGCCTTCTGAGTAGCTGGGATTACAGGTGCATGCCATCACGCCTGGCTAATTTTTGTATTTTTAGTGGAGACAGGGTTTCACTACATTGACCAGGGTGGTCTTGAACTCCTGACCTCAGGTGATCCACCTGCCTTGGCCTCCCAAAGTGTTGGGATTTACAGGCATGAGCCACTGCACCCGGCCTATTATTATTATTTATTTTAAAAAATATTTTTGATTCTCAGCTAGTTGACTCTGAGGATGCAGAGCTATCTGCAGATACAGAGGGCTGGCTGCATATCCTCCCATGGCTTATGTGTGCCAGGAATATGCTTCCAGTGTTGGCCTTATCCCTTTCTAACAAACAGGGAAACAACTGGCACCCTCACATTTGGTTTTTGAGGAGAGTTTAAGAGAGGGACTAACAGCAAAGGCACTGAGAAACCAACAGGGGCTGCTGCAGTTCCCCAAGCAGGCACTGAGCCACAGCCCTGCCATCCCTAGGTCTGGAGGGAGACGGAGCTGCGTGCAGCAAGCTGCCCAGCTGGTCTTATGCAAGCCCACGTGGTGCTGTCGAAGGGTCCTGGGACTAAGATTCCTCACCTGGCCCTTCTCAGCCCTACAGCCTCCTGCCTGGGCTCCTGCTGGCCAAGTCCCAAGCCCTCCCACAGGGCCCAAGGAAGAGAGCTGTGGCTGGACAGTCCAGACGACCACCTGTCTCATAGGGCAGAGAGATGCAGAGGTGACCACAGGTGTGCAGGGACAGGGGAAATGCAGTGCATGTCCCAGCTTTGTGATAGCATCTTCTGTTCCAGAGAAAATGTCAATTTGGTCATATAGCAATATTTCCTTTATGAGTGCTTTTTTTCCTGTTTTAAATAGGACAGTTTTCCCTATCCTAAGATTATGTAACACCACGAATACATTATTTTAAAAAGTTGTATATACATATACAATTTGTTATATATACACACAATTTATTATATATATGTATGCATGTCTATGTATAATTTTTAATTGTGGTAAATTAAAAATCCCCAGAACTGTCTTCATCTTACAAAACTGACACTCTACACCCATTAAATTGCTCTCCACTCTCCCTTCTCTCTCTGCCCCCACCCATGGCAACCAGCATTGTACTTTCTGTTCCTATGAATTTGACTACTCTAAGTACCTCATGTAAGTAGAATCATACTGTATTTGTCCTTTTGTGTCTGGTTAATTTCACTTAGCATAATGTCTTCAAGATTCACCTGTGTTGCAGCTTGTGTCAGTATTTTATTCCTTTTCATGGATTAATAATATTCCATTGTATGGAGAGACCACATTTTGTTTATCCATTCACCAGTCACTTGGGTTGTGTGTTAGGCCGTGCTTGCATTGCTATAAAGAAATACATGAGACTAGGCAATTTATAAGAAAAAAGGTTTAACTGGCTCCTGGTTCTGCAGGCTGTACAGGAAGCATAGTGCCAGCATCTGTTTCTGGGGAGGCCTGAGAAAGCTTTTATTCATGGTGGAGGTGAACCAGCAGCGAACATTTCACAGAGTGAAAGCTGGAGCAAGAAAGAGAGTGAGGGGTGGGGGATGCCACACTTTGTAACATCCGGGTTTCACAAGAACTCGCTCACTATTGCAAGGGAATCACCCAACCATGAGGGATCCGCCCCCATGACCCAAACCCCTCCCACCAGGCCCCACCTTCAATCACAATTCATCACGAGATTTGGGCAGGACATTCAAACCATATTAGGTTGCTCCCACATTTTAGCTACTGTGAACAATGCTGCTATGAGCGTGAGTGTACAAATATCTCTTCAAAACCCTGCTTTGAATTCTCTGGGGTATATACCCAGAAGTAGAATTGCTGGATCATATGGCGATTCTATTTTTAGTGTTTTGAGGAACCTCCATACTGTTTTCTATCACACCATTTTACATTCCCACCAAACTGCACAAGGGTTTCAATTTCTCCACATCCTCCCCAACACTTACCTTCTGTCTTTCTAAAAAATATAGTAGCATCCTGATGGGTGTGAGGTGGTGTCTTGTTGCAGCACACAGATACTCTTCTATGTATGTTTCTAGGAGTTAGAGCAGTTTGTTGTTCATATTCAGGTCTTTATCGACGGGCTACTTATTTCTGAGGATTGCGTGGGATTCCTCCACTGTGCTTTTCTCCTCATTGGTCCCCACGAGATTTATGGAGCAGCCGTCCGTTCCCGCTGATGACTGACAGTCCCTCTGCTGCAAGCCGCGCCCCCACATGCTGAAGAGCCTCTCTGCGGGCTCTGCTCTATCCTGCGGTCTACCTGTATATTCTGCGTGTTGCTGGGCCTCCTCATTCTGACTGTAAGTTGCTCTGTTCCCTTATGCTGGACTTGGCAGAATGTTTTTTCCAAACGTGCCAGCCGCCATCTTTCTTTTCCCCATGCTCTTTCCACAGTGTGACCTTGGGACTTCTTCTATCAAATGGGGGTCCATGCCCCCTACCTGGAGCCAGGCAGACTCCTGTGACTGCCCGGACAAATGGAATTTTCAGAAGTGATGCTCTGTAACTTCTGAGGCTTAGCTGTCACAATGCCACACGTGGATTCTCTTGGGATGCTCACACAGAGGGCAGGCTGACCTGTGGTCAGGAAGCCAGGTTGCCTGGAGAGATACCATGTGGGTATTCCAGCTTCAGGCCTAGGGAGTTCCCAGCAGCCAGCCAGCCAAGGCCACCAGAAATGTGAAGCCCTCGAGATGACACAGCCCAACAGCCATCTGACTGCAACTTTGAGAGAAACCTCCAGCACGAACCATCCGGCAGAGCCCAGTCAGCCTCCAGAGCTTCAAGAAATGGTGATAACATCCTTGCTGTTGGTTTAAGCCACTGTGTTTTGGGGTGATCCATTGCATATGAATAAATAACAAAATCACTGACCTTATTTTTCTTCATAACACCTTCAAACTGTTTAATGTTGACTTATTATTACCACCCAAAGCTTATGTGTTTATTATTGTTCTCCCCTAAGCTGAGTGTGAGTTCCATTTGGGTGGGATTTTGCTGTACTGTTTCCCGTGGAGCAGGAATCATGACTGGCTCATTTTAGGCCTTAAATAAATATTTGTCAAAGGAAGGAATGGGAGCATAATGTCTCTCCAATTATTTCTTCTCCAAAATTTCTCCTGGCTACGCCTGGTCCTACTCTTTCATGTGAATGCTGGGATACACTTTTAAATAGCCCTCTTGGGATTTTGTGTGGAATTGCATTGAATTTAGAGATGAATCTGGGAAGACCAACAGTAGGCAAACTCCTGCAACCAGTGGAACTTTTAAGTGGAATCTTCTCTGGGCCTTCAGGGTATTCCATACAAGAATAGTGCTTTGTGGTTTCTGGTTCTGTATTGCCCTTAGAGGAGGATGGGTCCCCACTGGGATGACTGTGAAGGTCGGGGTGCAGCCACAGGCAGGGGTGGTTAGAGAGGGCTCAAGTTCTTTCTCCAGGGAGAGTGCTGGGGGGCTGGGACATGTAGTACACATGGAGCACAGCCTGGTGCTGTCCTCACTGCTGTGCACGTGGAGCTGAAGCCTGTTGCTGCCCTCACTGCTGTGCACGTGGAGCCGGAGCCTGGCACTGCCCTCACTGCTGTGCATGTGGAACTGGAGTCTGGCGCTGCCCTCACTGCTGTGCATGTGGAACTGGAGTCTGGCACTGCTCTCACTGCTGTGCACGTGGAGGTGGAGCCTGGCACTGCCCTCACTGCTGTGCACGTGGAACTGGAGTCTGGCGCTGCCCTCACTGCTGTGCACGTGGAACTGGAGTCTGGCGCTGCCCTCACTGCTGTGCACTTGGAGCAGGAGCCTGGTGTTGCCCTCACTGCTGTGAATGTGGACCTGGAGCCTGGTGTTGCCCTCACTGCTGTGTTTGGCAGTCCTGAACTCTGCCCAGAGCATCAGGATTGGGCCCAGTAGTTCCAAAAAGTGGAGGAGGAAGTCCAGGCCAGGGAACACAGGGCTGCGGCCAAGATGGAGCTGGAACCCACCATCTTCCTTCAGGTGATTAGGCCATCATGATGTAGAAGCAGCCTCTCAGCACAGATACCCTCCTCCTTCCCCCTCTGCTTATGTGCATGGCGCTTTCCTATCTCTCCCCTGGGCCTTCAAGGTAAAGGGTCAACTCCATACAGTGTCTTCCAGCCTCACCTTTTGTCCTTGCCCTCTCCCTCTCTGGTCTCGTGGACTTCACTGCCATTGCCGACACCTGCCAGGATGGCCCTCGCTGCCAAGGCTCCATACACGACATTTCTTCCATCCCGGAGATTTTCCCCCAATTCTTCTTCATGATACAGCTCCTCCAGGAAGCCCTCCCTCACCTCCCTCCTTGGGTTTCCCACCTCTCAGGCTTTCTGTGTTGTTGATTTCTGTTTCTCCAGCTGTCCTGCCTGTTCTGTTGGGATGGCACTGGGGACAGGGACAGGCCTGGTGGGCATCAGGGACTCAGCAAGGCTGTAGAGAGTGATGATGTTATGTGGTATACCCCCATACGTGCTCACACACATATGCAAAGACATGTACACATTAGACATTACACATCCTCACACATGAACACACATGCAGACACACATGCACAATCACACATGCATATGCACAAAAGCACACACATGTGCAGATACTTGCACATTACACACATGAACACAGACAACACACACATCACATACAGGCACGCACCTGTATTACATCTCTGATTGAATGACGTGTTTTGCAGTTTCTTGGCCTTTGTATATACAGCTACGTCTCCCTGGTACCTTCCTCTGCCCAGTCCTGGCCATGACCTCCCTGAGTCACTGGTGCACTGTGGTGGCAAGCGTCCACTGCTGCCTGTACAGTGCTCAGCCCAGGGACAAGCACACATCTGCCCATTTCTCCACCACCCTCAGCCCCTGGTAACTACCCTTCTACCCTCTGCTTCGATGAGTTCAACTTTTTTAGATTCTACACGTAAGCGAGGTTGTGCGGTATTTGTGTTCCTGTGTCTGGTGTATTTCACTTAACAAGATGTCTTCTAGGTTCATCCATGTTGTCAAAAATGACAGGATTTCATTCTTTTTTTATGGCTGAATACTATTCTATTACATATATGTATCACATTTTCTTTATTTATTCAGTGATGGACATTTAGGCTGGTTCTGTATCTTGGCTATTGTGAATAGTGCTGCAGTGAACCTGGGAGGGCAGAGCTGTTTTTTGGCATACTGATTTCATTCCCTTTGGATATATACCTGGAAGTGGAATTGCTGGATTATACGGTAGTCTATTTTTAATATTTTGAGGAACCTCCGTACTTTTTTCAATATTGGCTATACCAGTTTACATTCCCACTGACGGTGTTGCAAGGGTTATCTTTCTCCATATTCTGGCCAACACTTGCTATCTCTTTTGGTTTTTGACAGCCACTGTAACACGTGTGAGGTGATGGCTCATTGTAGTTTTGATTTGCATTTTCCTGATGATTAGTGATGTGGGACATTTTTGTTTTCACATATGCTCGCCCGTCTGTGTACACAGCGGATTGGGTCCAGGGCTCACGGATTTACAAAATCTGAGTGTACTCAGGTCCCTCAGTTGGCCCTGTGGAACTCAAATAGACAAAAAATCAAGTTAGCCCTCTGTATATGCAGGTTTCACATCCTGCAAATGCTGTATTTTTGACCTGTGTTTGATTGAAAATATTCTACAGATAAGTGGACCTTTGCAATTCAAACCTGTATTGTTCAAGGGTCAACTGTATCTGTTGGCCATTTGTATGTTTTCTTTTTGAAAGATGTCGATTCTTTTTTTTTTTTTTTTTTTAGGGATGGGGTCTTGCCATGTTGCCCAGGCTGGTCTTGAACTCCTGACCTCAAGTGATCCTCCTACCTCAACCTCTCAAAGCTGGAATTACAGGTGAGCCACCAGCTTCAGCCTTTGCCCTTTCTTTAATTTGGGTTATTTGTTTTGTTGCAATTAACTTTTTTTGTTTCTTATATACTTCAGAGATAAACCCCTCATCAGATATTTTCTCCCATTCCTTAGGTTGCCTCCTCCCTCTGGTGATTGTTTCTTTTGCCTTTTAGTTTGATGCAATCTCCTTTGTCTATTTTTGCTTTTGGGGTCATATTTATGAGCCAGTTCCTTGCAGTAAATTGAAATCTCTCTCTCTCTCTCTCCCCCCATTAGCTATGTTTTGCTGGATAACCCAGACTAACACATAATTTAAAATGTTACTTTTTCTTTGTTTATAATGAATTATATAGCAAATAAGCACCATGACAAGTTGAGATGCCATGGAAGAAAGGAAAAGGCTTTATATTTGGTACCTTTAGTGGCACCCTCCCCTGCTTTTTGAAAAGGACCCCACATTTTCATTTTGCACTGAGCCCTGCAGCTTATGTAGCTGGCTGTGCTGATGGTCATTTCTTCCTTAGCCCCAGGTCATCAGATACAGTCTCTGGAGAGTCTGGGGGCCTCTGTCTGGCCGCAGGCATTCAACCATTTCTGGAAATTGGAACTGAAGACCTCAGGGACCATGGCTTCATTGTTCTCAACCCATCCTTTGAGCTCTGAGACCGCTCCTCCCAGGGCCTCAGATTATACCATTGTCCACTCTTCCTCCACTCAGGGCTGTTATATTTAGAAAAATAAACAAACAACCCAGACTGTCCAGCTGAATGTGAATTTCAGATAAACAACAAATCATTGTTTAGCACAAGTGTGTCCCAGATACTGCATGGGGTATACTTATACTAGAAACATTTTGTATTAATTGTTTATCTGAAATTCAGATTTAACTGGGTGTCCTGTACTTTATTCAGCAGCCCTTACCCCTGCCATCCCCCCAACCCCCCAAGCCTTTCACCGCCACAGCACCACCCTGCCCCCTCTTCCCTTCCCCTGGCCCCACCCCCCTATCTCCTACCCTCGGCCTAGCCCTGAACTCACCATCTCCAGCCTGAACCTGTGTCTGCCTCATGCCCTGGCCTCGCTGCCTCCAGGATTCCACTTACCAAAGCCACTGTTTTTGCTGTTTTGCATTTTATTTTTCTGCCATAAGAGGAATACACATTCACTATAGAAAAATCACAGGCTACATAGAAGCAACAAGAAGAAAGTAAGAAAACGCTCATAATCCCACCCACACAAAGACAACTACTGCGAATACCTCGGGGTAGATTTTTCTAGAGCTGTATGTGTGTGAGTGTCTCTGCAGATATTTAAAAAAGAGCACACACACTCACTGCCCCAGTTCAGACATGCTGTCCTATAAGCTGAGTTTTCCTGTCACCCTAGAGTGCAAAATCTCAGTGTCCTGAGTTGCTTTAGCCTCTGGAAGGGATGCTGGGGAGCCTGAAGTGAAACCCCCAGACACTGGGGTCAGACAGGCTTATGGTCAAAACCACTTTCTAGTATATGACCTTGGTATTGGTTTGCTGGGCCTGCTATAGTAACATACCACAGGTGGGCGGCTTGAACAAAAGAAATTAATTTTCTTACAATTATGGAGGCTGGAAATCCAAGACCGAGATGTCAGCCAGGATGGTTTCTATTGAGGTCTGTTTTGGCTTGTAGATGGCCGCCTTCTTACTGTGTCCTTATATGGCCTTTCCTTTGTGTGTCTGTATCCTGATCTCTTCTTATAGGGACACCAGCCATGTTGGATCAGGGCCCACCCTAATGACCTCATTTCAACATTCTCACCTCTTTCTAGGCCCTATCTCCAAATAACCCTCATTTCCTCAGAAATGCAGGTTAGGACTTCAACATGACTTTTGGGGGAACAAGACTTTTGGAGAACAAAGTCTTTGGAGGAACACAGGTCAGCCCATGACGCCTTGCCCAGCTCACTCCAAACATGCCGAGCCTCAGTGTCTTCATCAGTGAAATGGGGTGAGTGATCACATTCATCTAAGAGGAGTGTTAGGATGACCAAATCAGGCCGTCCTGATAACTCACTTGCGTAGCACCTGGCCCCTGGAGCAAGTGCGCCAATGTCACTTCCTACTTTTCTTGCTCCCCTGCAGGTGGATCAGAGGGGTCCATGGACCTCCTGGTACCTCTTCACCCCTTTGTTTACCAGTTTGGTTATTCCCTCCAGGTAAGTTCCTAGAGGAGAGGTGCTGGGTGGAAGGTGGAGAGGCCAGCCTGAGCCCTGAAAGTACACCTGCCTACCCTCATCGGGGTGGGTAGATGGATGTGCCCCCAGTCCCATCCTCGGGCCTCCCATGGCTCCTCCCCATCTGACTGCCTGCCCCACCTTCCTGTCTGAGGCTCCTGTCCCCAAAGGCTCAGCAGAGTTGCAAGCTGGTTCCTAAGGCTCTTCCCAAGCTGGCTGGGCCCTTCTGCCTCTCCTCCTTTTCACTGCCCTTGTCACCCTGCTGCTTTGTAGCCACACTGGGGACTCCTTGCTTTCTGAACACGACATACGCCTTCAGGCCTCCAGGGCTTTGCACTGGCAGTGCCCTCTGCCAGGGATGCCCTTCCTTCTGTCTATGCCATCCCGGGAAGCCACCTGTGCCTTCAAGGGGCAAATAAGACCCTTTCTATGAACTCTTTTAATGCCCCTTCTCCCTCTCCTTGCTCAAGGCTAAACCATCTGCTAAGGCCACACTGGACCTTGAAAAGATACTAATTGTGAGGGTGATGATGACTGTGACACCAGCAATGGCTGTCTCCTCACCCTGCTCCCCACTGATCCCAGCATTCCTCAAGGGGCCTCAGCCATCCGGATGGTGCCAGGTACAGATCAGTCTGCAGGTGAAGACCTGCTCGGATTAGACGGATTGACAGGTGAGGGGGCCAGGGTGGGAGAGGCATGAGAACAGAGTGTGTGTGTGTGTGTGTGTGGAGGGGGGGGGGTGTCACCAAACACTATGTGGCGTGATCCCAATTAAGGAAAATATGTCTGAGAATGTGCTTGTTCTCATCTGAGAATATGACATATCGGATGATCAATATGTGAAATAGAATCTGGAGAGAAACACACCCAACAGTCAACAGGGGCTGTCCTGGTTGAGGGAGGAATGGTGATGATCAGGTGGTGGCTTGCAAACATTTTCGATCCCTCAGGAGAAATACGCTTCATTTCAACCACCTGGTACACACACATACATATGCTCACACATACACTCCCACATACACATAGGCACACACACACTCACACATGATATGTATAACTGAAGCCAAAGTTGCAGAAACTCCAGCTACCCTAGGTGAAATATACGCTGCTATTCTTACTGTGTTTATTTTATTTCATCCTTCCAAATGCTTGACTTGATCTGATAAATTGATTTCATGCCCTGCTGCTGGGCCCTGATTAATAGTTTGAAAGCTCCCGCTCTGAGGGAGGCTTTGCATTTTCTGCTTTGTGTTCTTCTGTATTTAAAATTTAATATGGAGGATGGATTCAACCACTGTCTTTGTAATTTTTCACTTAAAAATAAAAGGAGAGAGCGGGAGCAATAGGAAAATACAAAACAATAAAAGTCAAACAGGCTTCCTGAAGGCAGCTCCAGAAAATGTGGCAAAACAGATATCTTTAAAGGTGTACATACTTCTCTTCGGAGCTGCTTCACTTTAAGACATGTTACTAGCTGGGGTAACGGGGTACAGAGCTGCGCTTATAGGCTGCTCACCCCGACTTTGTTTGTAATAATGAAACATCCCTAACATCTGGGATGTGCACCCATAGACTCCTGCTGTTCATCCATTTGAGTGCGAGGCTCGGCCATTCAAGACTTATTTATGGGCATGGAAAGAAGGGTGCAGGAAAGAAGGGGTGCCCTGGGAGTAAGAAGATACTGGCAGGCTACAAAAGGATAACATCACCCTGCCCTTGTTTTCAAAATATGTATTTGCAAGTGTGAGGGAGAGGGACACAGAGAGGCGAGTGTGGAATGAGGGGCTCCACACTCATGAGGGAGAGGGACACAGAAAGACGAGTGTGGAATGAGGGGCTCCACACTCATGAGGGAGAGGGACACAGACAGGCGAGTGTGGAACGAGGGGCTCCACACTCATGAAGAGTCGCCTTGGGTTGGTTTTAGTTCCTTCCCGGAGTTCTGTTATATTGGCAATGAGCGTGCATTGCTTTCAGAGAGGACATTTTCAAGGAAAAGAGAGAAGAAAGGAAAGGAAGAAACAGAAAAAGAAGGGAAAGTAAGAGAGAAAGAAAAGGAAAGATGAAGGGGAAGAAGGGAGGAAGGGAAGGAAGAAGATGAAAGAAATAAAAAGGTGGGGGTTCTGGGACTTCCCTGGAGCTGCGACCAGAGCGAGTGCGGCCCGTGCGGGGAGTGGCTGGCGCTGCAGGTCCTGGCGCTGCGGCGCGAAAGCGCGTTTCGGAGTTTCCATCTGGGAAGCTCCAGGAGGCCCAGGGGGCGCGGGCTTTCCGGGTAGGGGAGGTCGTTTGGCGCGTCCCAGGAGACCCCCAAGCCACCGGTGGGGACGCGGAGCGGCTGGAGCGGTCTCTGCTGGGCCGGGAGGCTGACGCTGTCCCGGACCGCCCTCCGCGCCACCAAGCTCCAGTCCCGGCCAGCCGCGCAGGCGGGGAGGTCAGGCAGGGCTCTCCCAGGCGCCGGGCCGCGTCCCCGCCGCGATCTCCTTTTCTTCCTGGCGGTTTCGGGATGAGAAGGAGCGTTCGCGGAGGTAGGGTAGGGGGTGGTGGTAGTGGGGAGGAGATGCAGAAATTTCGTGGGTGCCAAATTTTTCTTTAAAGTTATTTTTCAATTGAGATACTTTTAAAGGAAAAAAAAAATCCACCAATTTAGGATGTCAGTTCCAAAAAGTTTTTACGGAGGAGCAGCGTAGGGGCTGGGCGCAGAACTGGGGACGGCTTTGGCTGAACGGGGGCGTCTCTTCCATCCTGCCTGCCGCGCCCCTCCCCAACCCTGCCATGTGCACCCGCGCTCACATCCAAGCGCGCAAACCGACACTACTCAACCCCACCCCAGGCAAACCTGAAAGTCCTGGGTTCCCAGCCGTTGTCCCGGCGCGCCAGGGAAGTTCAGGGGCCCAGTGCCCTCACCTGGATCCGCACACTCCCGCCTCAGCGCCCTTCACTGTGTCCCCAGGCTCTCACTTCCTGTTCAGGGTTTCACTGGCGCAGGGGCTGCGGGCCAAGCTAATCCCGCGCCCCCGGGGTCGCCCTCACTCCGGGCGCAGCAGGCCAGACAGTGAGGGCGGAGATTGCGCCGGAGCCCCTGGCCGTGACTGCAGGCGGGGACCTGTGCCTAAGGCCCCGAATCCCCGCCTCAGCCCTGGACTCCACCATTGCCCTCTCCCTGGTCTCTCTGTTCATCCCAGTGGTCTCCCACCTCTGCTTCCCAGCCCAGAGCGGGTGGTGGGGTTTGACTGGACCTTGGGGAAGCGGAGGAGGGACAGGAGGAGGGGGTCCTAGGCAGGGGGCACACCCAGCAGCACGCTGGCCCGGCAGTAAGAGCCGCAGCTGCAGTGTGGGCGCCCCTCTGCCACGGCGCGCTTCCCGCGGACCTGAGCAGCCTGGAGCGGGTGGGCCAGAGGCGAGGTTGCAGGTGCCGGAAGGGAGCTAGGGAGCAGTCAGGTGCGCAGTGGTGCCTGCGGCGGTCGGGAGCAGGGCTGTACCGGGTCCAAAGACCCTCTCGCCCTCCACCTCACCCGACCCCCTCCACACACCGCCGGATACTCAGTTAAGTTAGACGGGCGGCTGCAGGGGCAGCTGCATCTGTTCGGTGTGTGTGTGCGCGCGCGCGGGAGGAAGAGAGGACCCTCTTGCCTCTCCCGCGGCTCTCTAGGATCCCGCGGCGCTCCGCTACCTCGCTCTTCTTCCGCAGCTGAGCTCCCCGTCCAGGTGTGTGCGTGCGCTTATAGGAGAGCCCCGGGCGCCGCCGCAGACCCTCTTCCTCCTCCATCCTCCTCCAGCGCCCCTGCCAGCCTAGGCTCCTTCCCGCTCCCCTTCCCAAGGTCACTATGGGGACGCGAGAGAGGGATTTGTGTTTAATTCCTGCCGCTATTCAGAGGGAAAAGAAAATAAAGGGACCAAAGGCAACCAGAAAGCAGTTTACTTCAAGCCTTTATTATTGTAGATTGAAAGAAGTTTATATACAAGAAATATTTCCAGCAAAACACTCACCAAATGGCCTTCGAATCAGGGGCCCTCCACCTCCCAGCCCCACAATCAGCAGCTCTGCCTAGGGCTCCCCTCACTTGGGGACCTCAGGCTCTCCCCCCACCTCTCTTTCCCCGGACTCCATCACCCCAACATCATTCCCCAGGAGTCTCGGCTTTTTCTCTCTCTCTGGGGCGCTGCGAACCTCGCCAATGCCTCTCAAGCTATCTTCCTGTGGTCCCAAAGCAGACACCCCAACTTCCCTCCCATTTAAGGTGGCTTCCCCCACGGAAACCCAGAGCACTCTCCCCCTCAAGGTTTAGGTGCTGTTTGAGGCCCCTGCAATTCAGAACTAGCTCGTGGTCAAGACCAGTTAGAGACAGTTCGTCATCAGCAGTGGGGCTCCTGTGCACCCAAAACAAGTGGGGGAAACTACCCTGCCCACCCCCTCCCTATCCCCGACATCCCTTCCCCTACCAGGGATAGGAAATAGACACAAAAGCAACAGGGAACCCCCTCTCCCCGCGCGACAGGTGGGTGCCAGGCAACTAGCTCAGGTGAGCTGAGAGTCTCCTGGAACCCAGCTGCGCTCAGGGCGGGCAGGCGTGGCCAAGGTCTCTGTGCGCTGCGGGAAGCACCCGACCAAAGCACTTGGCTGAGGGCACGCTGGGGAGCGGGTGTAAGAAAATGCTGTAGAGGCAAAGTCCTGGGGGCATACGGACAAGGGTAAGCCGTATCCCGCGCTCAGAAGAGGATTTCCAGTGAGCCAGGCAGGTGTGAATGACACAGTTACAGAAGCAGAGTCCCAGGGAGGTAGGGGAGACTGTTCATTTGGCCGAGGTGCAGACTCAGTCTGAAATGGTGGCTCAGCACATCAGTGTCACTGGGGCCTCACCAAGCGTGACTTGGTTTGAGGCGCTTGCATGTGGGCTTCGAAGGCTCGAAGGCCCAGCCCACCAAGTTAAGTCAATTGTCCGTTGGATGTTTACACCCTCCGGGGCCGAGCGCCATGCAGTTGCTCATCATAGCGTTCCAACCAAGTGCGCAGCTCAGAGACCTGGTAGCCGTCGGGGCCACGGCCACCTTGGTACATAATAGTGCCACTCTGGATGACATAGAGACGCTCGAAGTAGGCGCCATAGGCCGAGCTGCTGGAGTTGGCCATGGTGTCGAGGACCAGAGCGCAGCCGGGTGCGCCTTGCTGCAGTACCCTAGCTGCGCTGACCCGGTCTTCCAGGCTCCGGTGCTGCGGGATGATGTAGGGGGAGTCAGTGGTGACCCAGCCGTCGGAGGGGTGCGCTTCCTCGATGTAGATGATGAGGAAGTCGACGTCGCGCTGGTACTTGGTGACCAGGCGCTGGAAGGCGCTCATGCGCGCCATGAACGGTGGTCAGGTGCAGCTGCCGAAATTGAGAACCAGCGGGCGGTTCCCTTGCGCGTAGTCGAGGATGCGCTGGCTCTGGAAGCCGTCGGGCAGAACCACCTCGGAGTTGGGCGCCGGACCACCCTCGTGCGCCTGCTTGAAGAAATCCAACTTCTGACCATGCCACACCGCCTTGAGCGACGCCAGGGTGCACAGGCGGTTGTCGTCGGACACGCAGATGGGCGGGTCATCGGGGGGCACCTCCTCGCCTTCACTGTTGAGCTCCACTTCGGGCTCGGGCTGCCCCCGGCGGCGGCGGCCCAGGAAATGCTTGCGGATACACAAGAAATCGAGGAGCCAAAGCATGAAGGCCGTGCCGAGGAAGCGCGGGAAGAGCACGAGGCACGAGGCGGTCTGGGCGCAGAGCCTCAAGGAGTGAAGCAGCAGGGAGCGGAGCATGGTGGCTGCAGGCCCCGAAGCCCCCTGGGACCCCTCGCCCTCTCCGACCACCAACCGCGACGCGGCCTGGCTAGGCATCTGGGCTTCGGCAGTGCAGGGAGTTCAATTTATAGCCGAGGCTTCAATTGGCGGGAGACTCCACCTCCGGCCCGGCCCGCCCCCTTGCAACTTGAGCCCGGAGGGATCACCCAGCGGCGCGGCCAATGCCCTAGAAATCGTGGGCTGAGGGCGGGCGCAGGCG
>NW_012104253.1:2610958-2700919 GCF_000951045.1 Mandrillus leucophaeus
GACTTGGGCTCAGGGGCGGCGGGGCGGGGAGGTGCCTTGACCTAGGGTCCCAGAGGCCGGGAGCAAGTCTCCTTTCGCATTGGACCGCTGTGTCCCCCAGGGCAAAGCCTGAACCAGGCCAGGAGGGTCTGTCCCCCGTCTGGGGAGCTGAACTGCCCGGGACACTGTAGCAGTCGCGGCGACTTGTCTGGAGCGGCGGGGCTTGAGCCCAAGTCCGAAGCCGCCGCCGCCAGCGTCCCGTGCGTCTGCCGCCCCGGGACCTGCCGCGGAACTTCTTCCCGGGACGCAGACCGCGCTAGCCGCCCGGGCCGAGGTAGGAGCTGGCTGGGCTCGATAGGGCGCGGGCGAATCGCTTTCGGCAGCGAAGGAACGTGTCGGGAGAAGCCAACCACAGGACCAGGGCCCTAGCGGGCGCGCGGAGACGCCTGCCTTGAGCGGAGGTCCCCCCCTCCAGTATTCGTGGCTCTGGCAGGGCCCTCTGTCCCGTGAGCTCTCCACTGGACCTGTGGCTCCAGGCTTCAGCAGGTCAAGCGCCCGAGTGTGCCTGGAGGATTGGCGGCGGGGTGGCATGAGAAAGTGGCCCCTCTTCTCCATCTCCCAGTCCGGCGATTTCTCTGCTATCTGGGGCAGGGGCGCACACCCCAGGAACTTACCACCTAGAGGGAAGCCAGCCTGGTCTCTCCCCCTTGCCTCAGTGCTCCCAAGCTGCCCCTCACCACTCTGGGTAGGGGTCTTTCAGGTGGGCTAGGGAATTCTCCTTGGAAGGCCCCCTGTCTGCTGCCCTCCGTCAGGGCACCTGTGAGTTAGCCGGTCATCCCCTTTTCTGGCCTCTTTTTTGCGGGGAGGAGAGTAGAGAGAGAAGCTTCCTACTCGGCAGGTCTCTGAGAGGAGGTTTGGGGGGAGTTCTGAGGTTGCCCCTCCTGGGCAGAGTCAAGGGGTGTTGAGGGTTCCAACTTTTACTGGACAATCTCTCAAGCTCGGACTCCCTGATTTCTGGGAGGTTTCAGTGTAGGGCATGTGTCCTGCCCCCACCCACACAGCATTTGGTGCAGGCACATAGGATGGTTCCCCAAGCCCTTTTTCCACAGTTAGTTTCAGAAAATGCATGAGCCACCTAAGGCTGGGAGAGCCTTTCTGTGCTGCCTGAGATCTGGTGGCATGTGCATGCATGTATGTGCAAGTGTGTGTGTGTGTAAGTGTGTGTGCGCATGTGCATGTGTGTGGAAATGGTCTGGGTGGCTGTAAGACTGGCCCCTCTAGTCCCCTCTGCAGGCCCAGCCCGATAAGAAGCACCTGATCCACACTCTTTCTAGCCCCAGGGATGCTCAGGGAAGCAGCCCTTCTTGAGGGCTGTCATCTGTTCTGGGGATCTATGGCTGCTTCTTGGGCCCACAGACTATACTCCATACCTCCGGACTCCATAATATTGGACAAGGCTGGAAGGCCCATTTGGCTCCTGCAGCCTCTTGTGCAGTTGAGGACAGACCCAGGGTGCAGGTGATACTGGCCTTTGGGACACAGAACCTGGCTCAGTAACTCCCACTCCGGTCGCCTTTTCCCTCTTCTCAACCCTCTCTCCTCCGGAGCAACACTTGTCCCTCCTTCCTTCCTCTCTCTAGGGCTGCCCCCCCAGCTCACCTTAGACCTGGCCCTTCCTACCTGTTGCCCCTACTGTCTTGTCCTGTCCCAGTGGTCAGGAGGGAGAGTACTGGCCAAAGGCCCAGCTCCACCTGTGACTCAGGGAAGCACCAGGCATCACCCAGAGGTCTCGGCCCCCAGAGGCCTGGCAGGCTCTGCTGTGGGGGAAGCAGAGTTTGAACTGGGGCTGCTTCTCCTGCCCTGCAACCTGAGTGGGCCTCCCCCGCCTCCCTTTCTGTCTGCCCTCTTACAATTCCAGCAGGGGGCGGGCAGGGGAAAGAAAAGGAGGGACAAGTTGGACGGGGTCCATTTGGTGTCCAGGAACAACTTGGAGAGAGGCAGGGAGGGGACAGGCAGCAGGGCCCTGGCAGAGTGAGGGGAGGGCTGGCCTTTGGATGGCCTTCTGATCCCAAACACATCCTCCTGGGGCAGTCTGCCCTTGAAAGGTAGGGCTTGGTGAACCCTGGTGCAGAGCCCCCCTGCCCTCGCCGCCTCACTGCCCCAGTGCGGGGCATGGTAGACGGGTTTGCAATGGGTACAGTCTCTCTCTCCATTCCAGTAGAGCAGCTCCCAGGGCCCAGAGAGGCTGTCACTGAGACTTCCCTCTGGGGTGGGGTGGGTCCTGGTGGCCCTGCGTTCCCCTGCAGGAGGACCTCCTGAGGCTTCGGGCAGGAGCTGGTGCACACCTGGAGGAGAGTGCTGGTGAACGACAGGTGTGTGCCTCAGTGTTCTTGCTGCCTGGGTGTCAACCCTGCTTCATCACTGGCCCTTTGTTTCCGTCCCTTCCACTGACCTCTTAAAGCACAGAGACCCTCCGGGTACTTTCCTTCCTCTGGGCTTCCGCTCATGCTATTCCCTGCTCCCTTCTTCTACCTGGAGACCCCCATTCCTCCTCCTTCTCCACTGCCCTCACCTCCACCTGGGCCCTCTCAGCTCCCGGGAGATGGCTGAACCCCACTCCCCGCCCGCTAATCATCCTCTTCAGCGGTCCTCCCGGAGCTGTCCTCGGCATGGCAGCCTCCACAGCCCCTGGGTTTCACCCCTGGTTTCCAGTCTGTCTTGGACTCCAGACCTGCCCCTCCCACGCTGGCCCAGATGGATCCTCTGCAGTGACTAACCCGAACCGGCACCGGGTGAGGACCCAATAAACCTTTGTGAATGGAGTAAATGAGTGCAGTGTGTACTTACTGAAAACTCCTTGTTTGGGGAGAAACTCAGGGTATTTCACTCTGTCCTTTCGTGCACCTGCAGCAGTGAGCCGGGGCAGCATGTCGGCAGGCAGGGCTGAGAACCATTGGTCAGGACCTGCCGCTGTGAGCAGACAACACTTCCTGGGAAGTCCCCTTGGGGCGTGGTGTCTGGTGAATGCACCTGTCACCTGGTCACCGGGCCAATCTGTTTCCCTTTCTGGGCTAAACAGGTCTTCCCGGGTACCTGGGCCCTCCCATGGAGGTGTTTACACTTCTCATTTGCTTCAAAAATGAATTCTTCTATCCACACGCTTGTCTAGGTTGAGCATGGGGACACCCTGCAGGGGATGGGGTGGGAGATGGCCGAGGGACCCAGAGCTCTGGTCTGAGAGGTGTCCTCAACATGACAGATCTTCATCCCTCTGAAAGTTTGAAGCAGGCATGGGGGAGGTGGCAGGACTCTGGGGTGACTGGGCAGGCTGGGATCCCAGCCAGGACGGCTTGTCAGGGCCCCAGGGCCTGGATCTAGCAGGGGTGTTTGGCAGCATTTGGGGGCTGGAGAAGGTCTGGGGCTCCCGGCCAAGGAAAGGAGAAGGCCTAGGAGGCAGTGCCCTGGCTACTTGCTGTGTGACCCTGGGCATCTCTGGCCCCTTCTCAGGTCTCATCTGCATCAGGTGTGGGTTGGGTGGCGACTTTCCAGTGCCTTTCCCATGCGGTCATTCTGTAGGCCAGAAGGTTCTAGGAAGTTCTAGGAGACCGTGTTCTGGCCCTGCCTGCTGTTCTGCGGCTGCTGAGAGCCCCACTTGAGGATGAAGGTGCCCCAGTGCTGGTCCTACCTGGCCTCATGCTCTGCCACTTCCACCCAGTACCGCCTTCGCCTGCCCACTTCCTGCTGCAGCTCAGGGCCCTCCAGCCCGGCCTGGGCTCTGACTCGTTCCTGGCATGAGTGCTGCTGTGCTCCCTGGTGCTCAGCCAGATCCCAGGGCACAGGACAATGCCTTGCCAGAGGTTGCCTTTGGGTGCCTGTGTCCAGCCTGGAGCTGGGTGGGGCACTGGGATGCTGGGCTACTTGTGCCAAGACAGACCCTGCTCTGAGCTGGGCCCTGAGGCTGGCTGGAGGACCACCTTGCGAGTCAGTCCCTCCTTTCCATCTGTGATCCTCTCTGGAAAAAGGTGGGGTTCACCTGACCAGCAGATAGGCATCCCAAGTCCATGTGCTTCTCTGAGCCTCAGTTTCTTCACTGGAGAGGCGGGCCTAATGTTTGAATGTGTTGTGTTCACCATGACATGAGGGGCAAGTGTAAAGTGTATATGTGTGCATGTGTGAGTTCGTGTGTGTGTGTGTGTCTATTTACTTAAACCCAGCCTTGTTCCAGAGTGGATTTCAGGATTCCTCTAAGAAGCTTTGGAATGCCAGAAGATACCACAAGTGAGAAGAAAAAATAAGAGGAAGGACATACTTCCCATATGGGGACAAAGTACAGCCACAGTGTCCTCCGCGTGGGCCATGGAACAGCCGCAGGTTTTGCCCTGATTACCCTGGTGGTAAAGTCTGATTGGCTATGACTCCCAGTGTCCAAAAGATAAACACGGGCTGTGCAGTGGAGCCGCACACATGCCTGTGCATGGCCATGCCAGGTCAGAAACCCAGCCCCTCTGCTTGGGAGGCACACAGGGCTCTGGCTGAAGCCTGAAGCTTGCGATCCTCAGAGCACAGACGTCCCAGGGCTGTGTGAAGTTAGTGAGACGAGGTGTACAGAGAGAGCTCAGGGAGGAGAGGGAGTCTCGATTGCCGTCACCCGTGGCTCGGAGATGCCTGTGACAGGTGACAGTGATGTGCGTGGTGGTGTGTTCACTGATGATGCTACACTGTAGGCCCAGGGCTGTGTTGTGGTGACAGGTGTCCTCCTGAACCGTTTGACCTTTAGGGTGGCCCCCTTCACTCAAGCGCTGGTCATGGAGGGGCTCTGGTCACACCAGGACTCAGGCACGTTTTTGCCCCCGAGGAGTCCCCCAGCCTGGCAGGGCCCAGGGGCAGGGCGGGTGGGATGGGTGTGCTCCAGCAGGTAGCAGGGACACCTGGCAAATGGGGTCGAATCGGGAGGTGTCTCAGGAGGTGGCCATGGGCAGAGGGACAGGCTTCTGGTTCTTTGCCACTCTCCCCTTTGAAGTCCGGTGCCTGGGAACAGACCTGTGGTAGCTGCACCTGCTTGGGTAGGAAACTGTGGGCTCTCTTCTCGCAGGGGGAGAAGAGTCATTTGCGGTACCTTCTGAGCAGGTGGGGGACAGCAAAGGACAAGAGGAGGCTGTGCCTGTGCAGCTGTGTGTCCCGGCACAGGCGCCACTTCACTCCCACGCCACCACATCCTCACTGGGTGACTTTGGGCAAGTGACCTGAACTCTGTGCCTCCATCTCGTCTTCTGTAAAATGGATGGCACATCCGAGCCCACCTCCCAGGCAGGGTGTTATGAGGACAGGTGGGGGCACGTTCGCACAGTCCCCAGAATGGTGCCCACGGCACCGGAGTGCTCCGGAGGGAAATAGTGGCAGCTGGCACTGAGTCCCCAACATAAGCCAGCACTGTGGGCCAGTGTTACGACTCCTGCTTTTGGGCACTTCACAAGCTATGGCCAGGGGCCCACCACCTTTGTCCATTCCTTCCCCACAAAATTCCTGCCAGGGCCCTGCCAGATCAATAAGTCACAGGACTTCTCCATCACAGAAGCCCAACTCTGTGACACCTCTTGGTCCCAAGCATGTTCCTATCCCCCATTCATGTGTTTTGTTAGGACCCTTTAGGGTTGCACGTGGCAGAAACTTAATCCACACTAACTTTAGCAACTTTAGCGAAGAAGGAATGTACTGGCTCCAGTCAGTGAAAAGTCCAGGAGGAGCCACGCCTTCAGGCACGGCTGCATCCAGGCACTCAACAGGTGCATCCAGGCACTCACCAGGTGCAGCCAACACCTTGGCCCGCAGGCTGTCAGCTCCTGCCTTCTGCTGCATGCGCGTCACTGTAGGTGGATTTCTCCGCACGTGGGCGAGATGGCCCCAGGAGCTCTGGCCCATGGAGTCCTTGTAGCACCTGTCCTGGCCATCCCCAGAAGAGAAAGCACCATTTCCCATGGCAGAAATCTGGTGGAAACAGGAGAGAGGGGGTTGGCTCTCTTTGGTCAGATCTGGGTCTTGTGCCCATCTCTGGGAGAGAAAGGTCCTCACTCACAGAAACTGAGCAGATCCTGGATTGGATGGGGAGAGATGCTTTCAGACACACACACATTCGCTGCACTCACTGCAAGGATAGTGACAATAGTAGAAACTGCTCTTTCTAGAGAAGTTATGACGTGTGCCAGAAAATTCTACCTTTTAAGGATATAGAGAGGTTTTTATCATCCCCATTTTACAGATGACAAAACTGAGGCTCTGAGAGCGAAGTGATTTGCCTATGGATGCATAGCTAAGGTCTGACCCCACAATTCACACTCACAAGTTGGCAAGAAGTGTTTCACCAGGGTAGTCTGGGGGCAGAAGGAGTCTGCCTGGTGAGGGAGGGGAGGTGGAGATGTGGGGAGTGGGGAGGCCAAGAGGAGGGGACGCCAGGACCTGGCCTCTGGCTTGCACAATGGGGAGGGAACCCTGGAGAAGAGGTTTATGGGGGAGGCTGCTGAGTTTTTTGGGCACATATGCTAAGTTGGAGGTGTCCATGGTCCTCAGGAGATGTTCGGCATTTGGGGGACAGAGGTGAGCCTCGGCATCCTGGGAATCATGGCTGTTTGCTTTGCTTTGGGAATTTCACAGTGGGTGGGGGAAGGCGGCTGCTGACAGGAAGCACTTCCCATTTGGTGGAGAAGGCGGCCAGAGCCTGCATGGCACAGGCTACGACCTGGGCCTGTGACAGCGTCTACGACCGGGGCCTCAGGTTCAAGACAGACGCAGGGCCTGAAGTTCTCTGGCAGTTGTTTTAGGGCAAACATGTTGAGAATGGCATTTCCAAGGGCCTTGGACTGTGCCGGGGCACCAATGCCAGTAGGCCGGGGCCATTCCATGAGGACCACGCCTTTCTGAAGGATGCTTGGAATCCCAGACTGGGGTTCAAATTCCGACTGTGCTTCCTAGAGGCTATGTGGCCTTGGGCATGTCTGGAGCCTCTCCGGGCCACAGTTTGCTTATCTGGAAAGGAGTCATGGTAGTTTCTTCTTACGGGTTTACAGGGAGCTTGGGAGATGGAGGGTGGGGCAGCACACGGGGCTCAAGCTGCAGCTCTTAGTTAACTGCTTTTCCTTTGCAGGTGTCCGATGGATCTGATGGAAAGGTGGCAGGCGAAATGCACCTGGCCTCAGCATCAAGGGCCGTGAATGCAGTGGCAGTCGTAGCTATGTGGTCGGAGTGGACTAGGATGGTCCTTCCACCAAGAAGGCTGGGCCTTCCTGCTCCTGAATGTCCAGCTGCAGAAAGTGATTGGGCTTGACACAACTGCCCCTTCCTCCACACACTCCCAAATATACCTACCCCTCCCCAACCCAGTCCTCCTCGCCAGACTGTGGCTCCCGGATGACAGGGCAGAGTTGGACTCACCTGTGTCTGCCAGGCCAGCTCACCATGGGGGCAGGTCCCAAGAGGCCTCTGGATTTGGACCAACTTCAGTGTGAGCTTGAACAAGCCCTTAGCCTCCCTCAGCCTCCGTTGCATGAGGCGTTGTGCTGGTACGTCTCAGAGCAGGTGGCGCTACCTGGTGAGCCTGTCCATCAGACAGAGCCTGGATGGCTCTGTCCATCGTCTTTGTCACTGTAATGCTGGTTAACAAATAAACATGAAACAATGAGTGGTCATTTCTCAGGTGCCATGGAATCGATTTAGTGGGTCCAGGGCTCAGCCAGGGCAGGCTCCCTGGCGGGCCTGGCTGGGACGGTGGCCGCTGTGCTCTGCTCCACACCTCCGATCTTCTGCAAACTTGCCCAGGCCTGATCTCACGGCAACGGCAGAGGCACACGAAGGAAGCAGCACCCATACCTGAGCAGCAGGGAGCCACTTGTGCTGCGTCTACTCACCCTGCATGGGCTCACGGCAACCATGGGTGAGCACTCACATGGGAGCAGAGGGCCTGGCGAGGCTGCTCGGCCAAGGGTCTGGGTGCAGGGAGACGTGAAGATTAGGGCTCTTTGCAATCTGCCACAGCGAGTGAGCCAAGGTGTCACCCCGGGACTTCTGATGGTGATCACCCACCACCTGGGTACTCCAGGTGGACCAGACCTAGCCCTGTCTTGAGGGAAAGACAGATCCTTGCCTCATCTCTTACCACAACCGCACCCAAGGCTGGTGGACTCCACAGCCGTAGGAAGGCAGCTTCAGAGACAGGGTGGGAGGCTAGAGGCCTCTTGTATTCCAAAGGGCACAGATGTATGGGACAAAGCAGGGAACGACCCAGCATCCCACTTGGTCATGTTCCTGCCAGGAGACTTAGGTGCTGTCCGTGGCTTCATCTCTACCACAGAGACTGGACTTGGGCTTTGTAAAGGTAGCCCTCAAGGCTATGGTTCAGTCTCTTTGTAGAGAGACAGAGAGTAAGGGTGAGAGTGAGCCATGGAGAGAAAGAGGGGGCAGGCCTAGTCTCTGCCTCTAATTATTTGCCTCTTCCTCTTCTGCAAGTCCCCCTCAGTGGAGGTGGGATGGAGCGTGCAGGGGCTGAGGACTGGGGGATGGGTATGTGATGTGAACCCTTTTCCATGGTTCTGATGGCCTCACCCTGGGAGCCTGGGAGCTGGTCTGTGGGGTAATTCCGTGGGCAGAAGGGTTGGGGTGGGAGTGGGGGATCCCTTGGAAGCAGGGCTCTGTAGCCTTGTCTCCCTTCCCTTCCTGGGGGGTGGCTGTTCCTGGGAGGGGCGGGTGGTTGTATTTGGAACAGGAGCCTGTTACAGTTAAGCAGTTCAAGATGCTGGAAATGGAGTTCCCGGGATGACTGTGGAAAATCCATGCTGAGTTATTTTTCAGGAGCACAGTGACAGTGGCACTGACCACTCTGCCTGGCAGACAGAAGTAGCAGGGATGTTTTCAAACTCATATTAAGTTTGGTGTGTTTTCACATGCTAATCCTGCAGTAGGGATCTCGGTGCCCTTTGTCGAGCTGTGAAATGAAGTCTCTTTGAGGGGAGCATGTGTCCAAAGTCCAACTAAGAGGTGGAGAGGCAGGACGGCATGTCTACCCACCCAGCCTTCAGGCCATTCATCCACCCATCCACTTATCCACCCACCCACCAGTTCATCCATCCACCCACCCACCAGTCCATCCATCCATCCATCTGTCCGTCTGTCCGTCCGTCTGTCCATCCATCCATCCATCCATCCATCCACCATCCACCTACGTGTCTGTGCGTCCATCCATCCATCCATCCATCCATCCGTCCATCCATCCATCCATCCATCCATCCACCCAACCACCTACGTGTCTGTGCGTCCATCCATCCATCCATCCATCCATCCATCCATCCATCCATCCATCTATCCATCCATCCATCCTTCCTTCCATTTGTCTTTGCATCCACCTGTCCATCCATCCATCCATCCATCCATCCATCCATCCATCCATCCATCCAACCAACCATTCATCCATTTGGCACCTGCAGCACTTTCACTTTTCTGATGACCCAGACCAGGGCCTGTTCTGGGGGCTCTTGCTCTGGGAGGTGAGTGCTGGAATGACAGGCTGGCTTGGATGCTGGCCCCAGAGCACCGACTGAGGGTCCAGGAGGAGGTGGCGCCGTAACCCAGAGAAGACTGTGTAGCTGTCCTTATAAACCCGTGCACAGCCTGGTCCTGAGTCTATCCCCCGTGGCCAGCAGCACAGGATGACGGTACTGGGGACTTCTGCAGGGACTTGCTTCCTACAGATAGTTTCATGACCCGTACAGCAATCTCTTTGCTGGAGTTTCATGTGACGCGTTTGGGGATGTAGAGGGTTCTGTGGATTCCCACTGGGGGTGGGGCGGGGGACAGGCAGAATAGCCTCATGGCCACCCCGTGGTGGAGCTCCCTGAGGTCACCATGGACATCCTGGCCCTGTGTCCCCTGGTGTCCTTGGTGGCTGGACCTGAGTGCTGTGAGTCAAGCTGGAGCAGCATCTGGGGCCCTAGCACGGGCACGGACCCAGTCTCTAGTGACAACCTCCCTCGTCTCACAAAGCAAATCTCTCCCACGATGCTGTCGCCTCAGGTCCTCTAGTGATTCCTGTTGCCCTGGAGATAAAATTGCGGCATCTCAGGGTGGCCAGGAGCTTTCTCAGGGAGACCTGCTGGGAGGCCAGGAGCATGGAAGTCCCTCAGAAGGGAAGGGACGTGGCACATTTGAGGGAGAATCTCTTGGAGAGCCCTAGAGAGCTCACCCTGAAGGACGAGGAGGCTGCCACTCTCTGGGACGTGTCCCACGTGGATGAGAAAGGCTGCAGTCCCCAGGTCTGGGCACCACACCTAGGCAGGTGGGGCCTGTATCATTCCCCAGGCAGGTGCCGGGCACTCAGCGCTGTCCCCGGAGACACAGCCTTGGGGGCGATGGACTCGCTGTGCCTGAGCTCCAGCTCTGTCAGTTCCTTTCTGAACATGGAGGCCGGGAGTCCCTCCTTGGGGATACTGTGGGGGCCTGGGGAGTGGGTCCTGGGTAGGTTGGCCTTGATGGGCCTTCCAGGCCTGTGGGATACACGGGTTCACAATTCTGGGACATAGGCTCTAGGAGACCCGAGAACCGAGGCCTCCCGGGGGTCCCTGCGGGAGGTGAGTACAGTGGGGACCTGGAGGAGCTGAGGCAGCCTGGGGGAGGGGACTGGAACCCTGAAAGGGCTTAGTCCAGCTGCAGGAAGCTGTGGCAGGAGATGCAAGCACTGGGTAGAGAGGCCAGGACAGGTGGGCCGCTGTTGGGCTAGAGCACATTTTCAGAGACAAGGGCAGGGAGGCATTTGGGCAAGTGTAAGGGGAGTGCTTTGGGACAGAGGGCCTGAAGGAAGAATGATGGTGTGTGTGGACACCGAGCCGCCACCTCCCCTCCCCCATCCTTTCCTCTCCTTCCTTCCCTCTCTTCTCTTTCTCTCCCTGCTTCTTCCTTCTCTCTTCCCTTTCCTCCCCCTGCCTCCTCTTCCCTCTCTAGCTCCTTCTTTGCCTTTTCCTCCCTTCCTCTCCCTTTGCCCTCCCCGTCTCTCCCTTCCTTCCCTCTTCCCTTCTATCTCATCCCCTCGTGCCCCTTCCTACCTGCCCCTCCCAGCCTCTTTCCTTCCCTCCTCACATGGCAAGCAGTCCCTGCACCCGCCACCCCGTGCTCCCCAGAGCCTGGCTCTGCAGGCATTAGGAGATGCTTACAGGGAGGGCTGTGCTCCTTACAGCAAGAGACTCCTGCAGCCGCGACCACTGGGGCCCTGCTGTCATGGGGAGGGTGGCAGTCTGGTGGAGACCGCGGACCGCCCCCCAGGCACCTCCACCAGGCAGGCTCAGTGACTGTCCCACTCCTGGGAGCCACAAAGCCTGTCGCCAGGAGCCAGGCAGGGATAGCAAGTGGGGTCTTCTGAGGCCAGGGCGGGTGGTCCTGGGTTGGGGGGCCAGGGTGTGCTCTGAGCTCTTGGAGAGCCCCCAGTGCTCCTTGTCCTGGGTGAACAAGGGTCCCCGAGACCTGGCCTCTACAGGCAGCATCCCCGCCCCCCACCCGGCCGGTGCTGGCCTTGGAGGGATTCCGGGGGCACCTCTGTCCTCAAGAAGGGCTCTTTGGAGAGGAAAAAAGAACACATTTCAACACCTCCAGATTCTGAAAATGGATTTCTCCCAGGGAAACAGAGACTCAGAGCATGTTCTTTTCCCTGAGAGGGAGCCAGGAAAACAGCAATGGTTGGGGGGGGAGGAGGGGTAGGAGGGGAGAGAAAGGCCTCAGCAAGAATCGCCGAGAATCAGGACATGGAGCGGCCACCGATGGGCCACGGACCCACGCGTGCGACTTCACCTCTCGGAGCCTCAGTTTGTTTCCCTGTCCAATGGGGTAACTCCATCTCTATCCCTGCCTTGTAAGGAATGGCTGTGGATGGGATGTGGATAGAGCAGTTCTTGCTCCTCACCCCTTCCGGAGACCAGGATGATAATGTCAGAGTGTTTCTGAATGATACCCCCAGCCCCAGGAAGGGTCAAATGGTGCTAGGTACACTGGTTCTGACTGCTGGACCCAAATCCTTGCTGTGTGACCTCAGTGAAGTGGCCGACCCTCTCTGGGATCCAGCTGCTTCTTCCATTGATTGGGCAAGGATCTCCACCTTGTGAAGTCATTGGGAAGATTCGCTGGGATGTGGATGTGGTGCCAGGTGCAGCCTGTGCTCTGGGATGTGCTCAAATTGGCTGGGGTAGGGGTATCTCTAGGCAGTGGTGGGGCTTGTCTGTCCCCGGGCATGGCCTGGCTTTGACTAGTCCTTTCTTCTGTGGCTGGTCCCCTCCAGGGCAAATCCTCCCCACAGCCCCACTCCCTGGGCTCTAAACAGCTCTTGCTTTGGCTGGCACAGCTTTGGGCTGCCTCCTCCAGGAAGTCTTCCCTGACTGCCTGGTTGGGATGGAAGGGCTCCTTGGCTCTGGCCTGATCCCCTCCATGCTGTCTCTCTGGGAACTTTGCAGCTGCCTCCTTTTGGGTTTCTACATCTCTGATCTTATCTCTTCCTCTCTGTCTTCTAGATGTCTTCATGTTTTAGAGTTGCTCTCTGCCTGGGAGGCTGCCCTGCCATGGAATGGACTGCAGCTCTTCAAAAACATCCAAACTGCTTGGCCTGGCCTTCAGGGCTTCCAGATAGGGTCTCTGCTTCCCTTTTCAGCTCCAGCCCCTGTCCCTGCTTGACACTGAACTGACATCCCCTGCAAGGGAAATGTTGCCATAGCTGCCCCACCACATCCCCGCCCTCCCCAGTAGGCCTGCAAGGGGATGTACTAAGGACCCCCAGCCATTTAGTAAGGAAGCCATCTGAGGCTCAGGAAACCCAGGCATGGCTGTGCTGGCTGTGTGTCAGCACTCAAACTTGGGTCACCTGGCTCAAAGTTCAGGCTCTCTCACTGAGCTAGAATTTCCCACCCATTCAAGTTGGTTACTTGCACCTTCTCTTGGAGTTCCCTTTCATCTCATCTTCCCAAGTCCTACCTGTCCTTCGAGGCTCAGCCCAAATGTAGAACCTCCCAGGAAGCCTCCTCTGATTCCTCATCCAATCACTTCTCTCCTTCCCAGATGGCAGTCACCCTTTCCCCATGACCTCGGCTCACCGTGGTCCTGGCTAAGGGGTGAAGACTGTGTCTCAGTGGCAGAGATTGCTGGCTGCCCCCAGTATCCCTTCTCCTCTTCTTTTGAAAGTAAAGGAAATCCCAGCTTTGAGCTGGACACATGGCTGCTCATCTAAAGATTCAAGTTCTCAGCCTCTCTTGCAGCTACCCAGTTATCTGACCAAATTCTTGCCAATGACGCAGAAGAAGTGACCTGTAAAACTTTGGGTTCTTGCTCTTAGGGAGAAGAGAGCTGCCTTCCCCTGCTTCTTCTCCCTGTTCCCACTGTTGGATTAATGAGGTGATGGCAGGAGTGGGGCAGCCGTGGGACTATGGAAGGAAAGCTGGGTGTTGAGGATCACAGAGCAACAAGCTGCAAAGAATCCGTGTCACCACTACGCCAGCTTAGACTGCTGAAGCTCAGTCTGCTATGTGCGGGGGGGCCTGTCCCGTGTAATCTCGGTATTTTGGCATTTCTTACAATAGCCGAAATGTATCCTAATTAAAATAGATCCAGATAGAGAAGTTGATCAACTGTTTGCGGAACGATCAAGTGGTTGCTAACCAGAGGTTGGCAAGCTGCGGCGTGGAGATTGCTTTTTAGGGCCTGTGGTGCTCTGGAGTCGCGGAGGGATGTCTGTGTGTTTGAGTGCTGGCCATGCCACGTAATTGTGGGATGCTGGGGAAGTCAGTAATGGCTCAGTGACCCTGATGCCTCTTCTGTGACATGGGGGTGACAGTCCTCCTTGCAGAATGAGGCTCGGATGACATCACACACATAAGGGCCCGGTGACAGAGGCACTCCTGCATGTTGGTTCCTCTCCGGATTGAATTCTGCAGGTGAAAGGGCTTTAGCGGGAGCACCCTTCTTCCTCCACCCTCCTCTTTCCTGCAATCCCCAGCTTTCCCTGGACTGGGGCGGGGCGGAGGGCAGTGGAGTTCATGAAACCGAGTGGAAACATTCCATTTGTAACAACAAATCTTTTCCACCAAGACTTTTCTTACATTTAAATGGAGGATCTTGGAATCCCTGGAAATGGCTATAGAGGAGGAAGGGGGGTTTTCTTTCCAGGAGTTTTGAATTTTTCAGAAGGATGGGCCCCCAGAGGCTGCCCGTGTGCCCCCTTAGCCCTGGCTGCCCCTTCAGCTGAGTCCCACTTACTGTCCCATCTGCCTCATCTCCCCCGTACCCGTACTTCCTGGCTCTGTGGGTCATACCTCATCCCTCAGAAACCTCCAGATGAGAACAATGGGCTCTTCCAGCTCTGGCCAGGAAAGTCAGGAAAGGATGCATTTGTCTACCTTTGGAGCCCTGGATTCAAAGACCCACCAGCCTGGAAGGGGCTGGAGAGGTGTGGAGATGGGAGTTCCAAGTGCCAAGGGTCAGCCGGTGTGGTGGTAAGAGTGAGGGGCTGAGAAACTGGGCTCTGAGCTCCCATCCTGATATGGTTTGGATGTGTGTTCCCTTCGAATCTCATGGCTGAAATGTGATTCCCCAGTGTTGGAGGTGGGGCCTGGTGGGAGGTGTGTGGGTCATGGGGGTGGATCCCTCACGAAAGGCTTGGAGCCCTCGCCATGGTAATGAACGAATTCCCGCTCTGTCAGTTCACGGGAGAGCTAGTTGTTTAGAAGAGCCTGGCACCCCCTCCTCCTCCCTTGCTCCCCACTCTGCCTTCCAGCATGAGTAAAAACCTCCTGAGGCCCCCCCAGAAGTGGAGCAGATGCTGGGGCCAGGCTTGTGCAGCCTGCAGAACCATGAGCCAAAGAAACCTCTTTTCTTGATAAATTACCCAGCCTCAGTATTCCTTTATGGCAAAACAAAACGGACTAACACACCCCACTGGACTAACACACCCCACTCCAAACTGGGCAGCCCTGCTTTCCCCTGCTTTGGGAATGGGGTTCCCTTCAGCTTTGGTGTAATACAGCAATCAACTGATACTTCCTTGACTGTACAAAATTAGTCTGAGTGGATGGTGCAGTTCAAAGCCACTGCCTTTTTAAAATTTTTAATTGTGGTAAAATATATGTAACATAAAATTTACCATCTTATCCATTTTTTTTAAGAGAAAAACAATGAGCGCTATGTTGCCCAGGCTGGACTTGAACTCCTGGGCTCAAAGATCCTTCTGCCTCAGCCTCCTGAGTAGCTGGGGTGCCTGGATTGTGCACTGAGCCTGGCTACCGTCTTAGCCATCTTTAAGTAGCAGCTCAGTAGTGCTAAGGGTATTCACATTGTTGGATAACCAATTTCCAGAACTCTTTCCATTGTACAAAACTGAAGGACCGAAACACTAAGCACCAGCTCTCCATTCTGCCCTTCCCCCAGCCCCTGGCCAGCACCGTTCCATTTCCCATCTCTATGAGTCTGACTACGTCAGGTGCTTCTTATTGGTGGGATCTTGCAGGATTTGTCCCTTAGTAACTCGCCTGTTTCACTTTGCTTGATGTCCTCAAGGTTCATCCATGTTGTAGCACGTCTCAGAATGTCCTTCCTTTTTAGGCCTGAGTACTATTCCATTCTGTGGTTTTTCCACATTTTGTTGATCTGTTCACCTGTCGGGGGACACACGGGTCGCTTCCACCTTTTGGCTATTGTGAACGATGCTGCTGCGAACATGAGTGCGCAAGTATTTCTTCGAGAGCCTGCTTTCGATTCCTTTGGGCATATACCCAGAAATGGAATCGCGGGGTCATAGGCTTATTCTATTTTTAATTTTTTGAGGAGCTGCCACACTGTTTCCCATAATGGCCACATCATTTCACATCCCCACTGACTTAGTGCACAAGGGTTCCAGTTTCTCATCTTCACCATGATTCTTTCCTTCGCTTTCTTTTTCTGGGAGGATATGAGGTGGTAAAAGCCAGTCCTTTCACAGCTGGTAAACTGAGGCCCAGAGAGGGTAGGGACTTTTCTGGAGGCTCCTGTGGATCTGTGGTGCGTGTGCTTGGAATCCATACTCCCAGTCTCTTTTGTTCCTGACGCAGGGCCTTGTCCTGCTGCAGGGAGTTTCATGCCCCTCCCGAGACCTCAGCCTCTGAGCTGACCTGTAGCAGTAGGTGACGGTTCCTGGCAAGGTGTCCTCGGTTCACTCCAGCACCTGCATCTGGAAGCATCCCTGCCCAGCCTGCTCAGGAACATGCCAGGCAGGCTGTCTCAGCAGGCCACACCCTCAGCCACCAGGGGCCCGAGTGGGCCCATCTGAGGGTCCCCAGCGGCTGAGCCCCACTGGCCTAGTGTACCTCTCTTGGTTTTCCGCCCCCACCCCATCTCCTCCTCATCTTCACTTTCTCATGTGAGCTTCCTGGGTTCACTACCTGCACCCACATCCTCATCTCAGGTTTTGCTCTGGGGGAGTCCAAACTGCAACAGGCCCCACTCTGACCCAGGAGCCAGCCTTCAGGAACCCATAGTTGGGTGAGAGCACACAGGGGTGCCCATGTGAGACTTACTCTGACGGGGTGACTGAGCCTTGGGAGGTGGACCAGAGAGGGCAGGGGCACCTGCTAACTCTGCATTCCTGAAGTTCCAGCCCTTCCCTTGGCCCTTAGATCAGGGTGGAGCCATCAGCTAAGGGGCTTCACCCCATCTTCACCCGGGTGGGCACATGGCCCACGATGAAGCAGAACTTGAGTCTTGCGTGGTGATCCAGGGCCTGGGGATGGTCACTGCTAAGCCCTGAGCTGATGGGGGCCCTCCTGAGGAAGAGACACTGGGATGGGCATGTGGGGGAGGAGCTGCTGGCCAGGCCCTGGGAAGGGTTGTATCAGGTCAAGGGGATCGCCTGAGTGAAGGCCAGAGGCGCGGTGAGCCCAGGGAAGTAGGGGAGCGGGAGCGGGGAAGAAGGAGCTCACTGCAAGCGGGAGGGGAGAGGCTCTTCCAAGGCTGGGACATCAACAGGGCTGGATCAGAAAGGCCTTGGGGACCTGGTAAGGAGTTGCCTATGGTTGCTGTAATAGCAAATTGCCTCAAACAAATGGGCTTAAGACAACACCAGTTTATGACCTTACAGTTCTGCAGGTCCGAAGTCCACAGCGGATTGGCAGGGCAGTGTTCCTTCTGGAAGCTCCAGGGGAGATCAATTCCCTTGCCTTTTCCAGCTTCTAGAAGCCACCTGCATTCTTTGACCCATGGCTCCCGTTCAGTGTCAAGGCCAGCGACACCCTGGAGTCTGATGCCACTCCCACTTTCTTGCCTCCCTTTCCACACTGAACAGAGCCTTGTGATGACACTGGGCCCGCCCAGATAATCCGGGATCGTCTTTTATCTCAAGATCCCTGCTTCATTCACCTCTGCAAAATCCCTTTGGCCATGGAAGGTAATGCAAGCACAAGTCTAGCCACGGGGTCTAGCCTTATCCGAGGGTGACGGGGAGCCATGGGAGGCATCAGGAAGAGGAAGGCCATGGCCAGATGTGGATGTGGGCAACACTCCCTGGCCGGGCTGCCTCAGCCTGGAGGCCGAGCAGGTGGAGGGGCTAGGACATGGCTGTTGCTGATGGTCTTCCACGGGGCAGGGAGAGGCTCCTCTCCTTCAGGGCTGGAACCCAGCCTCTCACCTAAAAAGGGCTAGTGAATGCTCAGAGGGTGAATGAAAGCGCTGGCTGCAGCTGGGAGGAGGGGGCTGGCCTGGGGAGGGGCTGGGGGCCAGGATGCGCAGGGGAGGGAAGGGACTCGGAAGCCAGGAGTCAAGGGCCACCTACAGGTACTGCTGGCTGAGACCCAGAACCACTCCATCACGGAACAGAGGAGCTGCAAGATGCCTGCCAGGCTCACCAAGGTCTGTCCCTGCCACTGCGGATGTGTCACCCTGGGTGTCATTTTAGAAATCGAAGTCAACCAGCTCTGGCCCAGCTCAGGTGCTGAGAAGCTCCACTCACTGCACCCTCCACACCCTCACCTGCCTGGTACCTACCCTGACCGCCCAGGAGATCTGGGCTCTTTGGGGAGCTAGGGGAGGCCTCTGATTGGATGAGGATGGGCACCTGACTTGAGGGCTGGACTCTGCCCAATAGATATACCAGCTAAGCTAAGCCAATCAGATGGCTCTGTGTGGTTGGAGCAGGGATAAGCATGTCAGGAGCTGGAAGGGAGCTCACAGAGGGGCGTGCAGGGCCCAGCAGACAGCAGTGCGTTCAAGGAGTGCAGGTGCGGCTCTGCCAGCCTTGTGCCCACCCTCAGTGTCTGGGGAGGCTGCACCCGCTGCCTCATCAGCCATCTGTGCAGACCAGCTGCACTCCCAGGAATTCCCTGCCACGGAGCCACTCTCTGCCGGCTCCTTTCACCTCCCTCCCCCACTTCTCCTGGCACCTACCGTGTGGCGTGGTTTGAAGCATGAGGCTCTGCCGTCAATTCTGTGAGTTTCTGGGAGCAGGGCCTGGCTTCGGGCAGCCCTGAGAACCTATTGAGGGTCTGGGGTCTGGAACCTGGAGTGTGGGCCAGGAGCAGGGTGGGGTCAGCCAGCTCACCGGGAGGGCCCCAGAGGCCCTGCTCAGGGCTCTGGACTTGAATCTATGGATTATGGGGTCCCGATAGCATCCCCTAGTCCGCGAAGACAATTTTTTCATGAGCAGGAGAAGACAGTATGGCCAAGCTGGGCCCGGGGCAGGGCAGCGGGTCCTCTGAGGGCCACTGGGGCCCAGGCTCACCAGCTGAGAGGATGGCCTCTCTGCTCGTTCTCAGGTGTAGTTTGCCCTGAGCTGAACCAGCCTGTGGCCCCAGAGGCCCTGGCGGCTGAGGAGGGACAGACAAGGAGATCTCATGGGAGCCCCAGCGTTGGGGGGGTAATAATGGCAGCACCTTTGCCCCAACCCCACCCTGGGGCCGCTCCCCCTCACTTACTTCCTCCCTGGTCCCACTCAGTGCTGTGAGCTGCAACTCAGCTCCCAGTCCTGCCCCCGGCAGCCTCTGCTCCCACATTTCCGAGGGAAGAGAGCCCACGGTCCCTGGCTGCCCAGGCTTTCCTGGCTCTCTTTGGTGCCCTTCAAACATGGCTGACCCTCTGCCCACTGGATGTTTGGAGGCAGAGCTCACAGGTCCCCAGACTCCCTTTTTCATTTATTCAACGATATCCACTGAGACCTTTTCTGCCAGGTGGGTGCTGAGTGCTGGGAGGCTGATAACATGAGCTTCACCCTTGGGGGGCTTCCAGCCTCTGCAGACACAGACAGTTTCACAGAATGAATAGATTCTTCCTGGGCCACCACAGGGAGGGGGCAGGCAGGCCAGGCTGGTGGGCTCTGGACCGCCTGGCCCCGTCCTGCTCAGCCCTCTTGTCCTGCTCTGAGTTGCTCCACCGGCAGCACTCCAGGGCTGCATCTTCAGCAAGGGCAGAGCCCCAAGGCTCCAAAGAGGGCTCAGCTCTTTGTTCTCTCTGCTCCGAACGTCTTTCCTCAGGCTTCTGCGTGGCCTCTGGTGCGAGTAAGGCAACCAGGTTGGCTACCATGACAAGATGCAAAATTACAGTGATGTAGGCACGGGGAGATTTTAGTCCTTGCTCAAAAAATACAGGTCAGCGGAGTCTCACAACTTGATTTATGTTGTATTCTTGTATCGTCAACTTGATTATTTGCTTAGTTTTTAAAAAAATCAACTTGCTTTGTAAACATAAATACTGATGGCTTACATGATAGATTCTGAAACCCTGGGTTTGATATGTTAGTTATGTATATATGTTCTCAACACTTATAGATAAATAACTACTGAAATAGAAAACAACTTTTTCTGGATACCCTTCAAAATCATCGTTACTTCCTTTTGGGAAATTCTGGACTACCCGGGTGGGGAAACGGAGGCTCCACGAGAACGTGTGCTGTACCCAAGCATCTGGGAGTTTCCGCTCCAGTTGCCCAGTCCCGTTTGGGATGTGGAGTTCAGGGTGCAGCCTGCCCTCAGCGGGAAGGGCTTACACAGGGGGAGGCCCCAAAAGAGAGGCCGTCCTTGTGAGCTGCTCTCCCCCAACTCCGCAGGGTAAATGGATCCTGGCTCCTGCCCTGTGAGGCTGGCCTGTGCCTGGGAGAGGTGGAAGCAGAGAGTGGGAACAGTCTCTGTCTATTCCATTGCAAGAAGGTTCCAGATCGTCAGAGTCTCAGCCACCCTCCCGCCAGGAGGTGCCCACCCCAGGAGCTGGCTGCCTCTTCCCTGCCCTCCCTTGCCTACCCTGAATGCTCCCAGGGTGTCCTGGCTGCAGAACGCCTGGGGATGCGCTTGGCTGGGGGATCAGAAAGCCTCCTGTGGCATCTCCCCAGCTGTCTCCCGCTCCCCAATACTCCTTTTTAGGCCAATGAGGGAGCGATACGAGGACCATTTGTTTTTTAAATGTTTTGCAATTTTCTTGGAAATGTGAGGGATCCCAGAGGGGCCCGGGGCTGCCGCTTGGGCTGACCTCTGCACACTGTTGAGGCGACCTGGGCTGGGAAGACAGCAGTTCCAGCTTTCCAGGAACAGTTAGTCTTTCCAGGAACTGGTGGTCTGTGGCCAGGCCAGGCCCCCGGAGTTGCATGGGGAGTGGTGGAGGCAGCCCAGGCTGTGGCATTGTTGGCAGGAGGGGAATGGAGCAGTGGGGTAAGGAAGAAGGCACACAGCCCCCCTCCAGCTCTCTGGTCCCCAGATGAACCCCTGTGGCGTTTTCAGACCAACTGGACCTCCCTGGGGGATCTGCTAGAATCTGCTAGCTGGGGTCCTGCTAGAAAGACAGTGACTGGGGTGACTGCACCAGGACTGGCACAGACCTGGCCTGCTGTGTGACCTGGGGGGAGGCTGTGCACCTCTCCGAGCCTCTGCTTCCCTGACCTCAAAAGGGCAATGGGAGTGTTTGTCCTGTGCCACCACCCGGCCAAGGGTTCCACCTCACCTAAGTGGGCCACCGTGGGCAGCCTTTTTACCACTCTGGGCGTCGGTTTCCTCTTCTGTAGGATGGATTTTTGTGGGGTCAAATAAGATTGTGAATATGAAGCCTTTGTATAGGACCCCACTTGGGGTTAGCACCCCTCCCCCATGAGCTGAGAGCGAGGTGGCTGACCTGGGGCCCCTTCCCCAGCCCAGCTGTCACCTGGGAGGTGCCTGGGATGTCAAGGCTTGGGAGTTGGGCCTTGATGTCCCAAGGAGTGAACCAGACTGTGAACCTCGCCCCTCAGGCAAAGGGCTGGCTGTTCTCAGGTGGGTCGGCGGCTCTGCTTCTGGGCCTGCATCTGGGGACCTCCCTTCCTGTCTTCCTCCCCACCTCTTCCAGAGGGAGCCCTCAGGCCGGTTGTAGGAGGACTTACTGAGAAGGGGACGCTGCTGCCCCTCCCAGACAGCCTCTGCCTCTTCCTCTGTCCTCCCAGAAACTGTCCCTGAAGACAGTTTCCCTCCCCGGTCTCGCAGCGGTCCCAGCCTCTTCCTTGGAGTTATAGGAGGCACCCTTTGCACTTTCCCCTCCTTCTCGTGAACCCCGAAGGGTCCCCTCTTTCTCCAGCCTTTCCTGGCCCAGCCACCACTCAACACGGCCCTCTCCCTGTAGGTGGGTCCCACACCTCAGCCTCACCTGGACACCTCCAAGGGATGTTCCTTAGGCAGCTCACTCTCAAGAAGACCCAACTCACCTCCGCAACCCACAGTCCTCCCTCTGCCAAATCCCACACTGGCCGTGCTGCTCTGGTGCTCCCCATCTCACAGGCAGCCCTATCACACCCCAGCCTCACTCAGGGACCTTCTAGAAGCCTTCTATCCCCAGCCACCCTTGGCCCAGGCCCCATGCCTCCCCTCCAGAGGGAAAGCACGAGCTGTTCCCTAATCAGTGTCCGTGATACAGCCTGACAGTTGTCCCTCCACAGCCTCTCTTCCATCTTCCCTAATAACAAAATTCCTCCCGGAACCTGGCTGCCCTGGAAGATTCCTTTCCCAGCATCCCTTACAGCTAGATGTGGCCATGTGACTCTGTCTGGCCAATGGGATAGGAGCAGATTACCCACCCAGGAGGAGCCTCGCTCTGGGGAGTCCCCAGGACAGGAACGAGGCCAGGCCCTCGTGACCTGGGGGAGTAGAGGGCACCTTTCAGCTCAGACTTTTCCTTGAGAGGTAAACTTATTTTTTAAACTACTGTCATTCTGGGCCTGCCACTTGCAGCCAAACCCACTGCATCCCCTCAGGTCCATCCTTGTCCCCAGCCCCAGGGCCTCCCACGTGTTGCAGCCCGTTCTTGTTCCACAAGACAAACCTGGTCCCGTTGCTCCTTGACCCAGCACCCCAGGGTCTTCCTGCACCCTCCACAGAATTGCAATCACATTGCTTAGCCCACCTGTGCCTTCGGGGATGCACCCTGCTTTCCTTGCCTCCTGGCTGGCCCTGGACTGGCAGATCCATTAGCTGGAAATGTCAAGGGCTTGGCCTGGGGACCTCACCTCCAGGAGGTCTCTCCTCACTTTCCTTCCTCCACATGCTCTTGGGGCTCCTCAGCCCCCAGTGGGGCCTCGATTACAGCACTTAGTCATTCAGCAGATCTTTGTTGAGCACCTGCTGTATGCCAGCCCTTGTGCCTAGTATTGTGGGGTACAGTGGTGGACGAAATGGAGCTTAGTGTTCTAGACAGAGATCGTTTATTTCTGGGTCCGTCAGTCCACGGGCTGGGAGCTCCTGGAGGGAAGTGCTGTCCCCAGTCCACCCTGTGCCCCCAGCCACTAGATCCAACTTCTGAAGATCTATCACAATAGGGCTGAGCACCTCCTTGTTGAATGAATGAACAGGTAATCAACTCATGAGTTGGAAGTGAGCTGGCAGGTCTTCAAATCCAACTCCTATCGAGGGCATGCATGCTCACTGCGTTTCTGGTGTATGAGGCAGGACTGGCACACCTCTGGGCATGGGGTGCCCCCTTTCACTGCCTTGGGCAGCTCTGTCCATGCTGAACACTGTCCTCAGCAGGGCTGTGCATCCTCCAGCCCCTTTCCCTGCTGGCCTGGCTGACCTGCAGGCCCCAGCACTTGCCTGGATCCTGCAACAGGGGAAAGGGCTGCTTCTTCCAGGGCAGGGCTGGGTTGCCACCACCCCGGGAAGGCTGGCTGGACCAGAGCTGCTACACAGCAGGTGCTGCAGCAGGCCTGGCCCTGGGGAATGTGGCCAAGAGTGGCTGGTCTCTGGAGGTGGGGGTGGCGTGGGCACAGATGGAGTGGAGGCCAAGTTCTTTTGGTGAAATAGTTTCCTGCTAAGATTCATCAGTTGAGCTGGTTGCTTCAGTTCCCACAGACATGTTGAAGAGAAGATGTGAAAGGCACAGAGGCTGTAGATACAGCCCTCCTTTCCTAGGGAGGCCCAGGGCAGGGCACAGAGGTCCTGGGATCCAGGGGAAAGGGAGTCTAGAAAAGGAAAGACTTGCTAGAGGAGTGGCCCCTGAGGGGTGAGTAGGGAGTTCACTGCATGGAAAAGCGGAGGGAGGGTGTCCAGGTGAGGAACAGCGCGTGTGAGGGAACGGCGTAGCCAGGGAACCACAGCGTTTGGAGTTGGAGCTGAATGAAAGGTGGAAAGGAAGGGGAGAGAAGCAGCCCTCCACCCCGTCCTGCGGGGCCCTGTGCAGGCAAGTGAAGGCCCCAGAACACCATTCCAGGCAGTGGGCAGGGAGGGAGGGGCCAGATCTAGGGAGTAGAAAGGGCAGCAGCAGGGGGTGGGGCTGAGGAAGATGGGCTCTGAGGATGACACCCGGCTTTCTAGCTTGGCAGTGGGGGTCCGATGTCTGGGGAGGGGCCCTGGAGAAGACCTGTGTGCCACATCTTCTCTTGGGGAGGCATCACCCACGAGGTGGTCTGGGCCCAGCCCTTTCCTCCTGGGCCCCTGTGTCCTCAGTCCGAGAGCTGGGCCAGGGCTGGGCGGGTTTAACAGCCATCCGGAGCCTGTGGCATCTGCCTTGCCAACCAAATTCTGACCTTCTGGTGTTTAGGGTTGCAAAGTGTAACTTCCTGTTTTTAAGAGAAAAGGATTAGAAACACTTATAAAAAAGCCTTTTGAAAGGCATCAAAAGGCTTCCTGAACGTCAGATGACTCTTACAAAAGACCCAGTTAATGATTTAAGCAACATGAATGAGAACCATACTGGCCGCACCCACCATGGTCTCACAGCTCCTTACAGAGCCCAGGAGGGCTCGGTGGCCACATGCGGTGGGGATGGAGGGGACCTGGAGAAGCTAAAAATAGTGCTGGGGGCAGTGGACGTCCTTTCTCTGGACACAGGTGTCAGAGGGGACGGTCGGGGAACATGGAGCTTAGCAGTGGCTGGGCAGCCCTAGCCAGGTGAGCCCTAACCTCTTGCCCCATCGGCTCTCGGCTCCGGCATTTCCAACCTCCTCAGGTTCCTCAAAGTTCCACCAACCTCTCCCGATACTAGTTGCAGTCCATCTCGGCCGCCCACTGCCCTCTCCTCTGTGTCTAAGCTATTGACATCCAAGTGTCCCCTCGGCCTGGTGGACTCGCCACCTTGGTGTGGTCTGTCTTGAAGTTTCCCCTGACCCCCTCCCCAGCCCAGACCCCGCCGGCCATGGTGGCTGCCTCCCTGCTGGCCTCTGGAGCTGCCCTCTGTTCCGTCTGCTCATCCTCGGCCCTCTGCTGTTGCCTGGCATCCCTGTGCTGGATACAGAGGAGGTGCAGACCCTGTCCCACTCTTAGTAAGACAGGGTCTCCTCTACCCTGTCCTGTGGTCTGGCCTCTGAGAAGGCGTGGGAAAGGCCTGGCGACTCCTTGCTGGGGGCTGGGACCACCCCAGGAAGCCTGTGGGCCACAAAGCTGGGCTTAATGGGGATTCCGAGCTGCAGACGCTAGCCCCCAGTTCCCTGGAACCCTGTCTTCATGGGGAGTGGGAGCTCTGAGGACCCCCGCTACCCTCTGCATCTCAGGTATGGCACATCTGCCTCATCTCCCCACCAACCCAGAGGCCCCTGACTGCTTCCTCTGCCCAAGCTCTCAGGCTTTTCAGAACCACCTGCAGGCCCCGGCACAGCCCGGGTCCTGCCCACTGAGCCAGCCAGGTGCCCCTCGGTCCTGCCAGCCTGTCTTCATTCCCACACCTGGGCCAGCTGACCTCACATGTCCTTCCAGGACCTCCCCGGTTAGGAATCTTTGCTCCTCAGTTTTGCTCCAAAGAGGGCATGCCGTTACTTAGGCAGCTATTAAACACTTCAGTGGCTCCCAGAAAATGCCAAGGAATTCTTGGAATAAAAATAACAATGAATAAAGTTGCCTGGAAATGAGGCTATGGGGCTGAATTTGATTACGCCCCATTTAGAAGAGAAAATTAGCTTATTACAGCTGAGGTGAGGCGAGGATTTCTGTCTTCTCCAGGAAAAAAGGCACTTTTCAGCCTCTTCTCCCCCAGGCCCAGTGCCCCTGCCCCCCACCCACCCCGCCCAGTCCTGAGTTTTAAGGTGCTCTGGGCCTTAGCTAAGGTCACGCCCTCAAGGGCTAGCACTCCTAGGCCGGGGCTGGCGGCTCTCCCAACGCATGGGCCAGTGTCCGGTGGCCACACTCCCCAGGTTAGCACATCCCCGTGACGGGTGTCTGTGCAGATGTCGGGTGGAGAGGTGAACGCTGTGGGTTTCCTGGTCACTCCTGCAAAGCAAAACTCACAATTCCCCTGCGGTCTGCCTGCACCTGTCCCAGGAACCTGCATGTCACCCCCTCTCCCTCCCTCACCACACAGACCTGCTCATCCCACCTCCTCAAGAGATTTGTGTAGAATCTCTCCACCCCTCTGTCAGGCCCGGGCCTCCTCCCCATCTCTCTTTCAGCCACGACACACAGGGTCTCCCTCCTGCCCAGCCTCACCCTGATGTGTCCCTGCTGAATACGCTTCTATGGCTCCCCACTGTCCTCGGGACAAAGGCAGAGCTCCTTATCCCGGCACACGAGGCCGTGTTCGTTTCCTTCAGCTGCTTTGATGGCTGGTTTTTATGTGTCGCCTTGACTAGGGCACAGGGTGCCCAGATATTCACACAAACATTATTCCGGGGGTGCTTGTGAGGGTGTCTTTGGATGAGCTTCCCATCTGAATCTGTGGGCTCAGTAGATTGCCCTCCTCAATGTGAGTGGGCCTCCTCCAATCTGCCGAAGATCTAAATAGAACAAAAAGGCCAACCTTCCTTTGAGTGAGAGAGAATGCTTCCTGTCTGTCTCTGAGCTGCGATATTGACTTTTTCTTGCCTTTGGACTTGGCTGTCACGGGCTGGATGGGGCGGCACCCCTGGGCCTCCTAGGAGCCAGTGTGGGAGTGGGGACTTGAACAGAAACATCAGCCTTTCTGGGTCTCGAGGCTGCTGGCCTTCTGGATGGAAACCACACTGTTGGCAATCCTGGGACCCTGGCTTGCCTGTCAATCTCAGGATTTGCCTGTCTCCATAATCTGGAGAGCCAATTCCTTACAATAAATCTCTTTCTGTTTCTCTCAACCTGTCTCCCTGTACAGCCTGATGGGTCTGTTTCTCTAGAGAACCCTGACTATTGTAACCACTAACAAATCATCACAAACTTAGAGGCTTAAAACATTAGAAATGTGTTGTTTGCCAGTTCTGGAGGCCGGAAGTCCAAAGTCAGTTTCACTGGGCTCAAGTCAAGGTGTCTGCAGACTGTACTCACCCAGGTAGGTTTGGAGGGGAACCTGTAAGGACGCCTCCTCCAGCTTTTGGTGGCTGCTGGCCTTCCTTGGCTTGTGGCCGCATCCCTCCAGTCTCTGCCTGTCTTCACAGTTCTTTCTCCCTCTGCCTGGCTCTCATAGGGATGCTTGTGATGGTGTTTAGGGCCCCTTTCCGACAAGTTAGGATCATCTCTTCACCTCAAGATGCTCATTTAATCACATCTTCAAAAACTGTACCGTATGAGGTCTCAGGGATTCGAAACTGCTTGCCTGGAAGCCACCATTCCCCACATTGCCTGTCACCATCCCCACCCCTGTCTTGGCCAGGAGATCCCCCAGCAGGCCACAGTCCAGCACACAGTAGGTGCTTCATAAACATTTGTGAAGGAATGAGTGAGCATGTGAAAAGTGGAGGCCTGTGTGGAGCCTGCCTCTCCCGAGAAGGCGTCTACACAGCCCTCTCAGGGAAGCGAGCACATTTCTGGGCTGGCGGAGTCTCCGGGCTGGTTCTGACCGAGCGGTTTCCTAAGATCCCAGCGGCCACGTCTCAGCAGCCTGCAGCTTTCCTGGGCACAAGTCACAGACGAGTCTTTCTCCTTCTTCACATTTTCCTTCATTTCCCAAAACTTTCTGCAGTATTACATCTTATTTTAATAATCAGGAGGAAAAGTTAACTGTTACAACTTCCAGATGCCCACGGCCCTGGGGAGGCCAGGCATCAGCGGTGCCCAGTGTCTGCTGCTGCCTCCTGAATGCTGCCTGAGGTATCCCTGACTGGATTTACTCCTAAGGTAGGGCTCTGATGAGACCTCCCAAACGGCGCTCAGGTCTGGAACAGGTTTTGAAAATGCCAGTGCCTGCCTGCACTTCTTACTCCTGTTATAGGCCCATTAGTTGACTCAGTTCTGAGACCCTGACTCAGCCAGGGGGCTCTCTGGGGTCCTCACCCTCTCTGAGGCCTCTGCCTATCACCTGGCTAGATCCTTGGCTTAGTCACCACTCCGCCCCTGGCAGTGGCCTTCTTTGCTCTGCCCTGGCTCTGTCTTACCTCCTGCCCTCCCTCTTGGCTTTACTCCTGCTTTGACCCCAAATCCCCCTAACCCCCCAACGCTGGGTCCGATGGACCCCTGTGCTCCCTGCAGATGGGATGGGCAATGCTTCCTGGGCTCTCATCAACCCTCCCCACAACCCCATTTCCAGGGCACATCTCAGCCATAGCAGCAGCTGCAGAAACCTGGCTGGTGAAGCGCATGGGCTTTGGCGTCAGAGACCGCTGTGTTCAAATTCTGGCACCCCTGCTTTCCAGGTCTGTGACCTTGGATGACTCACTGGGACTCAGTGAACCCGGCTGTAAAATGGGGATAGCATTAACCCTCGTGGAAATGGAAACCCCATTTCCACGAGGATTAAGTGGATAATGCATGTGAAGCATAGCATAGCCGGGCACATAGGCAGGGCCCAGTCAACATCAGCATCATTGGTCATCTCTTAACCTCTCCGCACCTTGTCTGTAAAATGGGGGTAGTAGCACTGCCAGCCTCACAGGATGACTGGGCGACTGGGTGATGGCCAGGATCAAGTAAGCAGATATGTGTAGAGTGCTCAGAACAGGATCTGGCCCAAGTAAGTGCCACATACATGAGGGTGATGATTGCTGATGTGATGCCATTACAATGAGATCCAGCGCATGGGCAGAAAGTAGGGAGGAGGTTTTGAGGATTGGAGATTCCCTGCTCATCATGCATGGATGTGGTCAGAGGGACCAGGGGCAGGGTGGCCTCAACAGCTTCACTGGAAGTGGTTGTGGGATCACTTGCTGTTCCTGGTTTCTGTCTGGTAGGCCAGGAGGGAGGCCGAGGCTGAACCCACGGAACAACCTCTGTACACAGACAGCAGGCTTAGAGGCGATGGGAAAGGACACACAGTTTGGGGTCAGCCGCAATTGAGGAGGCCAGGAAGAAAATGGGCTTTGGCCTTCCTCAGACTTCTGAAGGGGCCTGAGTGCTTGATGTTCGTGATGGGTGAGTGGGCGGATGGATGGATGTCTGGACCCATGGATGATTGAATGGGCAAAAGGTCCTAGGATGGGCACATGGGTGGCTGACTGGCTGGCTAGCTGGATCTCCTGATGGATGGATGGATGGATGGATGGATGGATGGATGAGTGAACTGTGAGTGGATGGTGGATAGTGGATCGGTGGGTAGAGGAATCCATGACTGACTGGATGAATTGACAGATGGCTGGGTGGACCAGTGGTTGACTGTATCAATGAGTGAACAGAATTATATACAGGAATGGGAGGCTGGACGGACAGATGGATGGATGGACCCATCTGGATAAATCACAGGATGTTTATCAGCTGGCTGGTGGGGCCAATGAATTCATGGACTGAGGTGTGTAGGGACAGATGGGCAGATGGCCGTATGATGATGGAAGATGGAGAAATGTTTGGGATGCACTTTAGCTTCTTGCATTGAATAGTTACTGAATTGATATTAATCACATAGAATGGAGTGGGAAGGAGTGGAGGGGTGTGGGCAGATAAGGTCCTAGATGACCTTCGCAGGTCCTAGATGACCTCTGGCTGTATCCAGAGGCCTGTGCTTGCTCCAGGACAATTGGGAGCCACCCTGTAGCCTGTAGCCTAGAGCTGGGGCCCCTTTCCTGTTTCCCTGGGGCATTCGGCTTTGCACTTGGCTGGCTAGGTTAGTCCTTCCTGCCTTTCTTAACTCTTTGTTTGCCTTGTTTTTGTGAGGAAGCTGCCTTTGGGGTTGGTGAGAGGGAAGGAGCTGCCTCAGAGGGGCAGATGTAAGCTTCACGTGACCTTAGGAGCAGAGGCAGGACCAGCCTGAGGCAGATAGCCCAGCTGTTGCCCCAGGCTGGCCCAGGAGCTTGAATTCCCCAGAGGATCCTGAGCATAGAGGTGTGGGTGGGGCAGGGGTGGTCTGCAGAACTGCTTCTGTTCCCACCTGCTGTATGATCCGGACTAGTGCTTTCACTTCCCTCCACCTTGGGCTTCTCATATGGGCCATCATGGGTTGGATTGGGTGGTGCCCCTGTGCCTTCTAGGAGCCATCGTGGGGATGTGAACCTCAGAGATAAACCAGAAGCCTTCTTTGCCCTCCCCTGTCATCTCTGTGCTGACCCTTGCCCCAGCCCAGCTGACAGTGATGGGAGGACCCTAGTGAGGACTGCCTGACTGTCCCCGGTGGGCTGCTGGGGACTCTGGGGCAGATGGGGGAGCCACAGTAAGACTGAGGGGTGGGGGGCGGTGCAGGCAGAGATGAGGCTGCCAGACACGGGCTGGCGTCCAGGCTCTGCAGGGAGACCAGGCTCCAGCTAATTACTTCCCACCCACCCGCATCCTCCCTCCTCCCACACGCAGGCTCACGTGTGTGCGTGCTGCCGATGCACCCCAGATCACCCCACCCCGGCCACCCCGGACCCTCCATGCCCCCTGCAGAGAGCCCCCACAGCAGCCGACCCCACGTGCCCCCACATCTCCCCTCCCACTGCCCACACTGCCTGGAGACACAATTGCAGCCTCCTCCTGAAAGACATCAGGCACCCCTGCGGTCACAAACACCCACCCAGCCAGCATGCCCTGTCCTCCACACAGACACGGCCCCCTCCCCAACCCCGCGAGGCCTAGGCTTGCCCCCCCATCACCCCTCGACCCCCAGGTCCTGCAGGCAGGGCTTTCCAGGGGCCTTGGTGGACCCCCTGCCCCAGTGTTCCTCTCCCTCCCTGCAACAAGAGCAGAAACAATCTAGCGGGGGACTTGTGTGTGAAGTGGGGTCTCAGAGAGGAATTTCTGGGTCCTGCAGGTCTAGGCCTTGGGGGTGGACACTCATCTTCTGCCTCTCTGAGCCTCAGTCTCCCCATCTGTGCGGTGGGCTGAGGATGCCCAGGGAGCCTGGATGTGCCCCATCCAGTGCCCCCCAACTTGCTAGTCAACACCCTCCTCCCAGCCCCTCTGGGGAGGCCCACCCCTCCTCCTCCCACCCCAGGCCACCTGCTTGTGGCTCCAGCCCCCACACCTCTGCCTTCCTCTCCCCTAGGACTTTGTGACCACCCTTCTACCAGCCACACCCTGCCCTAGCCCTACCTCAGTCTTCCTTCTCACCCTGCACTGGCTGTCTCCCAAGTCTCCACGTCCCTGTGGGCGCCTCAGTCACCACCCTGGCCTCTCAGTCCTGGGCTCCGAGGCTCCCACAGCCCTCCCCAGTGTGCTTCCCCATCTCTCTCGTGACACACCACACTGCATCAACACCGGCATGCCCTGCCTCTGGAAGCCTGGGTCCCCCAACATCTCCCTGGCCATACCCCAACCCCCAACTCAGGATGCCCTGTACCTGGTTCTTGCTGCCCCAGGCCCCCGTCCCCCACTTACCTTCTCTGAGTTTCCCTCCCACCCAGCCCTGCCATGTCAAGTCCCTCTGGGCGGGCTCCACCGAGCCAGTCCTCAGCTCCCTCACTGCCACCCCCAACTGGCAGGACCCCACCCCGGGAAAGCCCTGAGCCTGCTGCACACCGAGCTAGGTGGCAGGGCTGGCGGGCGCAGACTCCCCTCTGATGCAGACCATCCCTGCCACACCTCCTGCCACCAAACCATCACACTCACCCGGGCCCTCCCCGTGGCCTGGCCGCTGGGTTCAGACCTACCCGCTCCGGCCCCTTCTCATCTCTCATCACGCTGTCAGTTTCACCACCTCCCACGTCTTCTCCAAATCAACTGTGTCCCTGCTCTCTGCTCCTGAAGCCATGCTCTCCAGGCACTTAGAAAACAAAAGCAAAATCTGCCCTCAAGTCTCGGCATCCCCAGCTCCTACTAGCTCCTTCCTCCTTTTTGTGAAAGAATCTACATTCGAGGTCTTCCACTCAAGGTTCCTCCTTGCAGCAGGCTTCTGCCCACGGCTGCTGTGCACCCCTGGAAACCACTGCAAGAACACAGCTTGCTACCTGCTCCGTGTCCTGAGGGGGTCCCAGTTGCCCCATGGTGGTGGAGGGCACTTGGGCCCACTGGCTTCCGCTTGGGTTTGCCTAGACACTGAGGGTAGAGAGTGAGTTGGGGTACTGATTCTCCAACACCCTCACCCCCTGCCCAAGTGTCGTGAGCTGGCTGCTCCCGTGAACAAAGGACCCACCCTCCCTGGGTCCTCTCCACCCGATTCCACCCTTGGGTTCCAGGCTCCAGTAACCGTCCCTCCCCTCATCCCTCTTTGCCTGGGTGGGGAGGAGCTGTCCCTGCTGTCTCTACCCTGGAAGACAAGCAGACCCTGCAGTGCCCCCACCCTTCCCACACCTTCCTAACCTTCCTCTTTACTAGGCTTTCCTGATGTTACCTGATTTGTGTGGGCTGGGGTCTCTTACGGGCCCTGACTGGCATGGCTCCTCCGTCCTGCCACTCAGGGGTCCCTTCTCAGGCCTCTCAGTGGCCTTCAGTATGGTTATCTACACCTCTTCTCCTGAAACCTTCTCTTTTCCAGGTGCCTGGGACCTCATGCGCTGGTTTCCTTTCTCCCTGGTCGGCTCATCCTGAGCCCAGAAACCCGGGATGCGCGGGGTTCTGCTCGGGGCATTCATTTCTGACCTGCAGGGGCTGGGCCCAGGGGCCTCTGGGTCTTCGCTGCCTCTCACCTTGCCTGGGCCACCTTGCCCACTCTTGAACATGGATAGGTGCTGAACACTGTTGGCTCCAAGGCTTCCCTGCTGAGGTCAGGCTGCCCCATGCCCCCAGCTGCCCCTTGGATGCCTGTGCTGAGACATCTGGTGGGGGGGTTGGAAAGCCCAAATGCCCTGCTGACCAGCTTCTCTGGGCCTCCCCCATCTCTCAGGTGGAACCACTATCCTCTTGGTTGTGCAAATCAGATCTTTCTCCTCCCGCTATACCTCCCTATGTCCCCAAGTCCCGTGACTGCCCTCCACTGACCCCACCTGCCATCTCTGCTCCCATCTCCACAGGCCAGGTTCTTGCCCCTCCCCAACATGGAGGCAGCTCCTCCCTGCCATCCACCTGCCACCCATGGGGCCTGCCTGGGCTAAGTCCCCTCCCTGGCAAGCCCCCTCTTCAGCCCCTTGCCACTCAGCCTCCCGTCTCGGGTGATTTCCACCCATGCATGTTTGAGGCCGTCTTTGACCCTGAGCCCTTAAACACAAGCTCCATGTGCATGGTCACCCTTCCTCTCCTGGTTCGCCGCCTAACACATCCCATCTCCGCTGAAGGGCCACCTCCGCGGCAGCTGCCATATTATTATTGTCTCTCAGAAGCTGCAAGGCTCACCACGCAGACGGATGGTGGGGATGAGGCCGCACGCCCGCACAGAGCACTTGGCGGTCAGTCGCGTTAAGGCCACGTGGTGGGACCAGGACCCCAGCACACTGTTCCGGAGCCCCGCCTGCAGCAATGATTAGGAAGAAAGGCATAGGCACCTTCCCTCCTCCACCCCATAGTGCTGGAATCCGCATCAGGGACTTCTCCCGGGGAGATAAATGCCTTTCTCCATCCAGCAGTAGCAGGAATGCCCACGACCCTTGTGGAGTGAGGAGGACTTGCTGCGGTCAGGGAGAGGAGCCCCCAGGCCTCGCCCACCCTGGGTGCTCTTTGTGGCCTCCCCAGACCCTTTCAGAGTCCCCTTGGTGACGCCTGCGTGGGCGGCGTGGCTCCAGAAAGTGGCTGCTGAGTGTGTTCGCTCCGCTCCTCCCCGCGGGCGGTGGGCTGTTGTCTCATGCGCAGAGGCAGGCTTTGCTAGGAGGAGCAGGTGATGCCCGGGGACACCGGGCTGGGCGAGGCTTCAGGCCCTCAGCTACCCAGTAGTGCCTACCCTGAGCCAGCAGGCAGGGTCCAGGCTGGGCTAGGCCCCGCTGGAGCCAGCCGTGGCCTCAGATAACCCCCTCTCAGCCTCCTGTTCAGAAACACGGCGGTGGGGGGAGCGGGGCTTGTTGGCTCGGCGACGTGGAGTGTTTGTCATGTTCTGCGATGTGGTCGTGGATGCCTGCCATCATTTATCATTATAATTAAGTACAATTTGGCAAGGGGGTGGGTGGGGGAGCTGTCAGACCTGCTCGCTGCGCCTGCCCGCACCACAACGGCAGCACGAACCCAGTGGCACTGGTGGAAGGGGCCTGGGGGAGACTCCCCTGCCAACCTTTTTGTGCTGGCGGGGTGTGGCTGGAGTGGGGATTGTCCCCTGTCCCCGCCAGCTCCTGCCCACCCTCTTCATGGAGCTGAAGTCACCCTTGCATAAGAAATCAGCCCTGCCACCAGCCCCGGCAGCCTGGGGCCGACTGCCACCCACAGGGCACCTTGCTTCCCAGGGAATGGTCTCCTGGTCCCCAGCACAGCTGGAGGCAGACTCAGGGGGACCCAGCTTGGCGCCGGGTGCTTCCCCTCGAGGGCGAGTGTGGGGTCTGACCACAGAGAGAAGCTGGGGGCTGGGTACCCGCATCTGCTTCTCTTTCCCGGCTGAGGGCCCTTGGGCCTGCTCCCCTCTTGGGGCCTATGCAAAATGGTGGTTGAGAAGACCAATGAGAGAAGGTGGGCTCTGGCCACACATCAGAGCCTCAGGGAGCCCCCACTTCGCGGCCCCCTTCTTAAACAGTCTCCTACTTATGGCCACTTAATTACATGTATAACTGTCTCTTAAATAGTCTCTTCCTCACCAGCGTGTAAGTTCCAGAGGGCAAGGATGGTGCCTGGGAGGAATCCCTGTGCATCCCAGAAACATGCACCTGATCAATGAGGAAATGTATGAGCTGTGCCTGCTTGCAGGTGAGTCGGCCTGTCACTCCCTGCAGTTTCACTCACCTTCCTCTAGCCTGGGGTTTTGGGCTCGGAGAAGGGTCGCAGTGTCTTCACAGACTCAGAGACAAATATTTAGGCCGGTGCAAAATTCATTGCGGTTTTTGCCATTGAAAATAATGGCAAAAACCGCAATGAATTTTGCACCGACCTAAGTACAACACTGTGTGTTTGTTGATCAACGGAAGGAGAGCAGGACTGTTAGAACAGACACAACAGGGATCCCTAACTCACACCGGGGAGGAAATCTTAGGGGGACTTCCAGACGAGATGAAATCTGAGTTGATACTTAAGGAGGTGTTGGCATTAAACACACTGAGAAATAAGGAATCATCAGAGACAGCAATTTGGCAAACTTTTCTGAGGGTGCTTGCAGGGCCTGGGTCTTGTGGCTGGGTCATGGGGTTCTGGTCTGATGGGAGGACAGGCGTGGATGCAGTGCAGCCTGGGGCTCCTTGCCAGCAGGAGTCAGTCACCATTCATGGAGGCTTCCCTTGGGGAGGCCAGAGATGGAAGAGAGGTTTTTTTTTTTTTTGAGATAGTCTTGCTCTGTTGCCCAGACTGGCGTGCAGTGACACGATCTCAGCTTACTGCAACCTCCACCTCCAAGGTTCAAGTGATTCTCCTGTCTCAGCCTCCTTAGTAGCTGGGATTACAGGCATGCACCAATACGTCTGGCTAATTTTTGTATTTTTAGTAGAGATGGGGTTTCACCATGTTGGCCACCTGACAGATTTTATCTTACATGTTACTTTTGATCCAATGGTTGCCCTGTACACTGTGTGGAGAAGGATTCTGTTGTTTAATATGAGCTTAGTGGGAAAGATTGATTGGTGATTGATTGATGATGTCTGCCATGAGTACGGAGGGTACAAGCTAGGGCATGCATGCTGTAGGTTTAGTATTCCTGTTTCAGACTGTAGAGTGCGGACTCTCAGGAAAAGATGTTGGACATGACTGGGCTGAAACTTCTTGTATTACGGAAGGTGAAACTGAGCCTCAGAGAAACTCACAGGGAAACTGTGAGTAGGGACATCACAAGTCAATGGTAGAACAGGGCTCTCTTTCTTACTGGCTGGGAGGCTGCCCCCGTCAGCAGAGGGATCTCAGGTGGGTCTGGAAGAGGATGTTTTGGGAGTTCCAGCCCCACCACTTGCAACTGCATGAATGGAGCAAGTCATGTCAACTCTTCAACCTCATTTGTACAATGGGGTTGATTAGGTTGTTTTAGGGCTAAAAGAGACCCTTCGTTTTATAGGTGTTTGTGGAGTGTTTGTTACTGGGCACACTTGTTGCTAGGATACACAGTTGAGAAAAACAGAACTGGATCCTCCTGTACATTGCTTACGGGGAGACAAACTTTGTTCAAATAATGACTCCTGAACGAGCAGAATCCAGTACACGGGTGGGCCCTGTGGAACCACTGTCAAGGCCCTGCTGCATGGTAGGCATTAAAATACAGCCGCCCTGGTGGCGGGATTCTCACTGCGGGGGTGTGCTGAGTGAGGGGTGAGGGCCCTAGGATGCAGCCCATCCCCACATTCCTGTGGGCCCCGGGGGGTGGGGGCTACCTCCTCCTGGGGGAGGTGCCTTTCTCTAAATCCCACAGAGACATCACAGGGGCTGGTTAACTGTGTGGTTGTTACCTTTCTCTAAATCCCACAGAGACATCACAGGGGCTGGTGACTGCCTTAGTCGCTAACTGTGTGGCTGTTGCCTGTGAGATCCTGTCCCTCAGACAAGCTGAGCAAGGCAGCCAGGTCAGACGGCTGCAGCATCTCTCTGGGAGAACACGTGGGGACCAGCTCTGTGGCCAGGGCCCTGGGTGGCCTTGGGGAAATGCTTCGTCTCTCTGGGCTTCCGTGTGCCCCTGTACAAGGGCACTGAGGCCTGGCATGCACATATCTGGTGGCAGCCCTGTTAGGAGGAAGGCCCTGCCACCCCACTCTGCCCCAAAGGAGCATTTCCGGGATAGTGCAAGCGTTCCTGGGCCCACAGTGCTGGAACCCTGCCCTAGACTCCACTGCTCACATTGTCACTAGCTGCAGCCCTCTCTGCGTGCCCACCACACTGCTTCTCAACTGGGCACAGCTCCTGCTCCTGGCTTTGCCTGAGCTGCGCTTTACACCTGAAGTGGACCCCCTGCCCTTCCATCCTGCTCTCCTTTGAGGCCCACAGATGCCATGTCCTCCACATCTGAGGATTCTGGAGGCTGGCAGGGCTTCTGGACGAATCTGAGCGCTTGCACTCTGGAGGCCCTGCCACAGTGGCAACTGCCCACCACGGGCGATTCTGTAGACCCTGCTTAGAAGAGAGTGCCCATCCAGAACAGCCCTGCTCCTGCCCGGAGACTCAAGATGGAGCTCAGGAGTTCAGACTGTGTGGCAGCGGCTGTGGACTACAGGGGCGATGGCCGTGGCTGGCACCTGAAGCTGCAGCTCTCAAGACCTTGGTCCCAAGGATGGGGGCTTCCACTCCCAACGGTGAGCTCACTTGCTGGGAAACTTGCCACACCCCGTGTGTGGGTCTGGGCATCAAATGAACTTGCAGCCTCTTCCTTCATTTCCCTTTCCGGTATTTTATTGGGGGAGGGCCGTGGGCATCAGACATGCGGGTTTTGGGGAGGGAGGTAATGGCAGAGTGGGGTTCGTGAGCACCAGCCCCTCCTGCAAGTTGTGGGTGCTGCCATGTGTTAGACATCCTTGCTAGCTCCTTCTCCCACATGAGCCCCCGGGGTCCTCACTGGGCACTGGCCTCATTTTCCTCTGGGTTCTCCCAGGCCCTGCACACAGTAGGTGGGCAGCACACAGTCATGATGGGCATTTTTAACCCCACCACCTTGATCAAGACCTGGAGAGCTGGGGCATCGGAGCGGAGGTCAACAGACTCGGAGCCCAGCTCGCCTGGGGTTGAGCTGTTGTTGCCGACATGGAACCTGATCCCGTGATTAATGGGTCCAGGAAATGATCCCTAGCTCAGCTGGCCAGTCCGGTCAGCCTGGCAGCACGGGCCCACGCGGTTCAGGGATGGCCAGGAAGGCCTGCTGCGGGAGGGCTGGCGGGGGTGGCTGGCTGGGCTGTGGCTACAATGCTGGGGCCATGGGGGTCTGGGGGCCCCTTTCCAGGAATGCAATGACCGACTCCCTCCCTTCCCCCTGTGTCTCCCAACAGGGCCCCCCCCGTCCCTCTCAGTTCCTCCAGGCTTCCTGCCCACAGCCCTGGACCACTGGTGCCAATGTGGAGGCAGACAGCTGGTTCCCTAGCCATTCCTGAAACCTGTCCGAACCCCTCCCCCACCTCCTGATTCTAGACCTCCCCATCCCCACCCCCATGCCCAAAGGCTCCTGGGAGTCTCCCGGGGCACCACCTTGCACACACACCATGGAGTCCTGTGGCCACCCTAGTCACACACTGTGCATCTCTGGGGGCAGGGCTTGAACATCCAGGGTGAGGGGTCCGGGTTCCAGGCCCCAGGGCCAGGCCAGGCAGCCAGGAAGGTGCCCTGAGCTTTGGTCCTTCAGGGCTTGGCACGAGTGAACATCTTCCCAGGCCATTGTGTTGCAATCCTTCTTGGCCACCGACCTCTGTTTCTCTGGCAATTGCAGGATTTTGCCGCTGTTATTTGGGCAATGTTTTTTTTTCCTTCTAAATCACCACTCTGGAAGAAGGAACTCAGCTCAGAATGAGCTGGCTTCCATTGTTTTACTTCTTTCCACAAGCAGCACCACAGCTCCCCGCCAGGTGCCCCGTCCAAGTGTTTCCAGGCACAGTGGCAGCCTGGGGGTCACCCTGAGGTGGGGCTGCGGCCAGGACTGGGTGGTTCCCTGGGTTATGCAGGTCTGACCTCTTGGGCCTGGAGGCTTCTAGCGCTTAGTGTTTGGGCTGCATCGTGGGTGACCTTGAAGCCCTCTCTGCTCCTGTGCCTGCTCTGGTTGAGAACTTCCCGAGTGCCTGCTGTGTGCGGGGCACAGGCCTGGCGCTGGTCACCAGTATCATTCTAGCTCTCAGAGGAGCAGATACCTGGCGAATGAACGGCAGGACTGGGCTTCTAGGCTGGGTCTGCACCCCCAGTCCCCACCTCACATCACTGTGTGCTCAGGGAAGGCGAGCCTGGCCATGCTAGCTGGGATTCCTCCCAGGTGCACGCCCTTCACAGCTTCTGAATCCGTCTCAGAGCCGCCATCATCTAGGGCGCCGCTGCAGACTCTGGAGTCCACTTAGTGATGACTCACTCCCATTCCAGGCATCAGTGGCCTCCGGCTCAGAGAGGTCAAGGTGCTTACAGAAAGCCACACAGCTGTAAGTGATGGGGCAGGGGCTGGACACCAGATCTGTGTGACTCCTGGTGTGAAGAAGGCCAAACTGGGGCATCAACACCAACCTCTGTCCCAGGTGGGAGGTTTGGGAACAGCCCTGCTGTACGTGAAGGGCCAGCCATATCTGGCCTATCAAGGTGTCCCCAAAAATGAACCCCTTCATGTACACCCCACTCCGTTATGGCGGGTGACAGGGGACTCGCCTGTCCCTACCCCACTCCGTTACGGTGGGTGACCGGGGACTTGTGGGGTCCTCAGGCTCATGTTTGGTTCCAGTGATGAGGAAACTGAGGTCAAGATGGAGCAGGGTGGGGTTGTGATGTCCTAGGTCCCTCCAGTGCTGCCATCCCAGGATCTCAGTGATGTCTTTTTCTGGGCCCCATGATGTTTGGGGCAACACCAAGAGGCCTCTCTGCTCCTTCCTCATAAGATCTTGGGCTCTGTCCAAGACCAACTGAAGACTGGAAATACAAAGAAAAGTTGGTCCCTGTCATCCTCAAGGGGACCCGATGCTGTTGGGATTCTTGGCTCCCCATATCTGCCTTCTGTGAGCTCGCTGTCACCCCAGTAGTGGACAGAGGGTAAGAGGGAGTCATGGCAGTACTGGACACAGGCACTCTCCTCGCCCCCTCGCTTCTGTCTGGGTTGGCGACTGTTCTGGCCCCACTACCTGGCAGGGCTGAAGGCAGAGGTTGGGGTGCTCACCTTGCAGCTCCCTCAGGGGTTCTCCAAGAGAGGCTTTCCCAGCCAGGCCCTGCCTCGGCGCCTCCCTCGCAGCCCTCCTTCCTCTTACGGGTCTGTGTGCTCCCAGTGCCGGCTAGGTGGATGCTTTCTGAATAAAAGCATAGACCTTCTGGGGTAGGACATGCCTATGCCGAAACCTATGGACATTTTAATATTTCGTCAACAAATGATACAAACTCACGTTGATTAAAAAAAAAAACCCTGGGCCATCATTTCCCGCGTGAACACGCTTTGCTTGCTGTACGCAGATGCACACTCAGAGGATGCCATGGAAAACTGTATTTCCAGTGGTTTTCAGAGCTGGCCCCTTGTGCCAAGATTTCAGAAGTGAGGGGCTGGGCTTGTGACTTCTGGAGTCCCTCCCAGCCAGCCACGGGCTGCTGGCCCTGCCTGCCTAGCAGCGCCTTCCAGGCACTCAGATGCCATGGGGTGGATGGGCCCGGCTGAAGTCCAAGCCCTGGATAATGTCAGGGAGGTCCAGGGTGAAGCTATCCTTAACCAGGCCAGGAGAGCTCTGTGGCCTTGGACCCCCACAGTGGGGGAGCCCCTCGGGCCAGCTGGGCGGGTCACCCAGTCTCACTTCCTGGGGACAGCCACACCCTGCAATCTGCAACACTTCCCCAGGACCTGCTGTATGCAAAGCTCAGTTTTGAGGCAATCCCAAGAGTCCCTGATGTACGCAGAGGCCTCGTGCCCACCCCCTAGGATCCTCTGCTCCCTCTGGCCACAAAACTCCTACTGGCAGTCTTGGGGGTGACGCCAGGGGAGGCCGGCTTAGTGGTCCCGCCTCCTGTTCTAACCCTCGGAGTAAACAGGAACATTAAATCACTACTTGGGGGTCAGGAAACTGGAAATAATCAAAACACAGTGTCCTGTCCTCGGCCTGGGCACTGGGCCGCCTGTCACCAACCCAGCCTACAGCCTGGGGCTTTCCCAGCCCCACCTCTGCCCAAGTAGCTGCTCCCACGGACCGCCTCATGAGCTGGGTGTACAGCAGCCCACACCCCAGGGCACAGCTGGTGAGACTGGCGGCCTTCCCGTGCCCATAAGCGGGCACCACCCGGCTGCAGAGGTCAGAAGAGGTCGGGCTTTGCAGCTTCTCCAGCCCTCAGTCATCTTCCCCACCAGCCCTTGGACCCCAGGGGATGGGGATGGGCACAGGGGAAAAGGCCTCAGCGTGGGGAGGAGGCCTGGGAACTTGCTTCCATTGCACTGTGCTTGGGTCTGTCCCCACTGGCCTTCCGTCACCCAGAGGCCACGGGCCAGTTAGATGCGCCTGGGACACACAGGGTTGGGGAAGGGTCTCCTCTCCATCGTAGGGCCACACATGCCCTTTCTGACCTACCTCCCTCCTAGTGTGTACTGCTAAAGTTTGTAGGTCTCCCAGGAGCCCCCGATGGCCACTTCCTGAAGGAGAAACTGAGGCTCAATGAAGGAGAATGGCTGCAGGGCTCGGCCCCAGGCCCCAGGCTCCTTCCTGCAGCCCAGGAAGCTTCGAAAGGCTGGTTCTGCTTCAGCGAGGGCACCGGCTGAGAAGGCGGGAAGGAGGGAGCCCCTGGGCCGGAGGGAGCAGGTCCTAGCCCCAGTGTGGCCTCTCCGTGTCTCGTCTGACACTTCTCTGCCCTCTTGGGGCCTCCACCTTCCCACCCTCAGGTGGCCTCTCAGGGTCTTCCCATCGCTTGGATTCCGAGGGAATCTGGGGAAGCAGACTTGGAATGTGCCCAAAGGACACACTTGGAAGCCCTGGCCCATGAGGGGACAGACCCCCCAGGCCCCTGGTCCCTGAACTTCCGGAGTCTGGGATGCCTTTATCCTTGTCCTGCCCTTTGGGGTTGGGGTGAGGCTGTCTGTGTGGGAGAAGCCCTGAGACAGAACTCACACGTGGGCTGGGCTGCTGAGCCCGAGGACCCAATCCTGCCGGAACACTAGTGGAGAAAGCACCCTCTGTGCCGGGCCCCAGGTGGGAAGTGGGGGCGGGCGCAGGCCTGCCTGGTGGAGCTGCCAGTCTTGGGGGTGGACTGGTGAGGATATGGACCCCAGCCCCGCCTGGGACGACTGAATAGAGGAGGCCTGAGCAGGAAGCAGCCCTTTCTGCCTGAAGCCCCAGTCGGACAACATTTGGACTAGGCCTTGCACACTGAACAGGAGCTCCCTTTTCGAAGGAAGGCGTGGCAGCCAGGGTGGGCCAGCCCCTGTGGGGACCTGTGCCAGGAAGGCTGGGGCAGCCTGTCTCTTGGCCCCTCCAAGGTCTGGGGCTGAGCCTGGCTTGTTCGCCATTGCCTGGGCCTTCTGAGTTGGTGCCTTCCTCACAGCCAACCTGTGATGCGGGGTGATTGTACCCATTCTAACGAGGAGACTGAGGCCCAGCAAGGTGAAGGGGCTTGAGCCCAGCCTTGGTGGCTCCAGAGACCTCACTCCTTCCTTGTTGGGTCAGCCGTCTCCTACGCTGCAGTGAGGGGCCGGGCTTTCTGTCTGTCCTGGCCGAGTTGCCCTCCCTCTCCTCGGTGCCACAGTCTCCAGTTCCCCTCCCCTGGAGTGGGTGAGCCTCAGATCTCTGCTCTTCTGCCTGCTGGAGCCAGCGCCTGGGAGGGGCAGTGTTTTCTGGTCTCCATTTCCCTCCCTTCTTCTGTTTCCCCTTCCAGGGAGCTGGGGAAGGTCCCAAGGCCCAGAGCCATAGCAGGGGCAGGGGTTGAAGACTGACTCAGGGCTCAAGGCACGACTGGACTGTGATTGGGCAGGAATGGGGTTCCACCAGGGGAAGAAGTGAGTTCTCAGTCCCAGAGAAGGAGTGAGGCTGGGTCGGGCTGGGTTGAAGGTGGGTGGGGCGGAGGGGGAGGGGAACATCCCACAGGGCAGGTAGAGACGGCAGCCTGGACGGGTGTGGGGCCTCAAATAGCAGCGTGGGGATGCTGGAGGAGGTGGGTGCCTTGGGCTGTGGGGAGGGCGCCTGCTGTCCCATGCTCACTGTGCTCCTTTTGGCCTCACGTGGGGTGTGGGCTGGCCGCTCTCCCACGCTCCTGCTGCAAGAGTCTGCACCCTTTGCCCGAGGGAGCAATCAGGCTGGAAAGTCACAGGAACCAGAGAATTCACTCCCACCCTGCTCCTCGAGAAGCAGCCTTCGGGCCAGTGATCTTTGAGAGAGGAGGGTAAGTACTCAGCTCCCTTGCCCCTGGGGCGTGTTCTGCACCGGGGATGAGCTTGGGTTCCCCACCATGTGAGGTGCTTTTCAGCACGCTCTTCTTAGCTTCTTCCTGCCCGGCTGACTTTCCTGCTCCCTTCCTGGGGTCCCTGCCCACCAAAACCACAAGCACTCCATTCCCTGACCAGGGTTGGCTTTAAGGGGGATCTATACTAAGTCTGGGGGTTATTGGTGAATGGTAGGAGGAAAGGGTGGAAAGATAAGCAGAGCCCATTCAGGATGACTTGGAAGACAGATGAAGGAGCTTGAGCTTTTCCCAGAGAAGCCAGGGGTTGTGGAAAGGTTTGAATTTGAAAAATAACACTTTTCTTGTTTCATGGACTGGAGCAGGTGGGCTGGGGGCCAGGAGAGAGCTGACGGGGACCCAGAGTGTGTCAGGAAAAGGTGGGGGGGGAGGGCTGCACACAGTGATGCTGAGGAGGGGGTGGAGGCAGAGTGCAGTGGGGGAGCTGGCTGTTCAGGTGGGACTGGGGAGGGTACAGGTCTCTGGCAAGAGTGACAGGGCAGTGTGGTTCACCACTACGGATGCTGCCTTCCTAGACTCCCTTGCAGCTAGAAGCAGTCACGAGAGACAGTTATGGCTGATGAGATCTATGGGGACATTCACTGTGGGCTTCTAGGGAAGACTTGTCCTCCCTGAGGAGAGAGGCTTATGTGAATGAAGAGGAGTGCCCTTCCCACCCCTCTTCCTACTTCCTGCCTTTGAACACTGTTTGAATGTTTGGAGTGGGGGCAACCATCTCGAAACAATGAAGCCAAGGCCAGAAGAAGCCACTAGGGCCTGACCTCAGGCCAGGGAACCCATGTCAGCAGGCACGGACCTATAGGCTCCTTGTTATGCCAGAAAAACAAACCACTCTGCTGAAGCCGCTCATTATTCACTGAGACTTCTGTTATTTGCAGCCAAAGGCATTCCTAAAGAATACAGAATTTGGTATCAATAGTGGGGTTGGAAACGATATTGTAGCACCCAACTAGCAGAGTCTGCCAGGTCAGAGGGGGTGGATAGTGTGTCCATATTGGAAATGTTGACTTGAGGCCCTTGAGGGTCGTCCAGGTGAATGTGTCTGAATGCAGCTGGACACGCCACTGTAGAGCCCAGGAGACAGGCTGCCCAGGACAGACATGGATGGTGGCTAAGGCCATGAAAAGGGTAAGATTGCTCCATGAGAGTGGCAGAGGAAGGCCAGTGGATACAGGGAGTGCTCCAGGAAAGGCCAGCACTCGTGGAGTGGGTGGAGAAGGGAGCACCTCCTACAGCCAAGGGGGACGAGCAGTGATCATGTTCCCAATCAACGCCCCATTTACTGGGCAGCTAATAAGCGTGAGTCACTGAGATTGACATCTACTATCTTATCTATCTGGCCTCCACCACAGCCTTCCCAGCTAGGCACTACTGCTGTGCCTGCTTTACAGAGGAAAACATGGAGCCTCTGAGAAGGTGCCACCATGATTCAGAGCTTGAAGAGACCTTCTAGAGGGGACACCAGAGAGGCACTAGGGAGGTGGGGGTGCTGCTGGTCTGACTCTGGGACTGGGCAGGGTGAACAGACCCGGTGGGTGAGGGGGAGGGGAGGCGGGGCACTCCAGGCACAGGGGACTGCATGAGTGAAGGGGAGGGTGGCATCTGGCTGGGCTTCAGAATGCAAGAGGGGTCTGGGAAGTTGGAGGATTTGGGGTCTTGAATACCAGTCTGTGGAGTGTGGTGTTTACTGGAAAAGCTTGGAGGAAGCAGGTTGGCCAGTGTGAGCTCGCCCTTGCCCTGAAGAGCAGGGAATGGTGAGGACGGGGCTCCCCTGGAGGGGCCTGGTGCAGCCACGCTTTCCCCCTTCCCAGATGTCTCTTGAGGAGAGGCAAGACCTCAGTTGGAGCTCTTGGCACGCGGCCACTGCAAACAATTTGTCCTCATTCTCGTTGAGTAACTGCAGTTAGACCCTTTGGTCTGTCCGGGCCATTTCAGGTCAGTGGGGCTGCCTGTAGCCCAGGTAGGGCAGCCCAGGACCCCAGGGTTCACCACCCCAGGCCAAGCCTCCTTGTCTGTGGGCTGGAGCCCAGACATGGAGAGGGGCCGTCGGCTGGCAGGGCCAGGAGGGCTGAGTCTTCGAAGTGCCTGTTCTGGGGGTTGGCTTTCCAGTCTGCTAGGGGAGACAGGAATGGGGCTGAGGGGCTCACTGTGGCTGCCACAGGCTAAGAGAGATGCAGGGGAGCCCTCAGTTGGGGCGGACTGATCCACATTGGAGGCCAATGCCAGGATGTCTGTCCTTCCATCTGCTTCTGGCTGCATGGGACCAGAGAGGCCTCCATCTGAGGAGGGTGGGGGCTGGTCCCAGGACAGGAGGGAGCAGTGGGGTGGGGCCGAGTCAGGGAGGGAGGGGAGCTCCAGCCCCACCTCCATCCCCCAGGGTGCGAGACCTTGGCAGGCCCTTCCCTCCCATCACCTCCTCATCTGCAATGTGGGCACCCGGTGCCCCATCCCGTGGGTTCTGTTGTGGAAACGAAATGAGATGATTCAGATGAAGTCCCAGGCCCGTGGATTTCGCAAACAATTAAAATTTCAAAAATCAACTTTAGTTCCTGTCATAGGGTGCCAAGTTCATATTTTGCCAAGTTAAGAACATTGAAAACAAAAACAAAATGCCAGCTACCCTTGACTGGCACCGTCACTCCACAAAGGAATGGTATTTGGACACAAAAAGGGTTGGAGCCCATCTCAGGGCGATGGGTGGCCCTCTAGGTAGACGGCAGCAGCACGGGACATGCTTAACCTCACCTTACTTTGTCTTTCACCTCTGGGGACTGGGTTTAGGGGCCCCACACGGCCTGCAGCTCATTGGGCACTGTCTCTGCAGGGCTGGTGTCGTGGTGCCTGCTCCTGCAGGCTGACCCAGGGTGGGGTGGCGGTGAGAAGCGCAGCCCAGGAGGGGCCCCGAGCACCTCAGAGGCTCTCGCTGGGGAGAATGAGATCCTGGGAGAGGCGCATCCTGCAGGGCTGCTGCGGGTCCCCTGCATCTGGTTGTTTTAGTCCATTCCGGCCCCAGACACTATCAAAGGCCCTCCTCACTATGATCCGGGCTTAAAGCCAGACTCCCACGAGGACAGGTGGCGGGAGAGCACTCAGTGGCTGCTTCTGCACTTCTCTGGAAGTGGTCTCTGATTGTAAGAGTCCCCTGCTCCATGTGATGGATCCAGATGCCTTCCCAGGTCCATCCCATCCAACTCTCAGCAAAGGTGGTGCAGTTCGGAAGAAGATTCTGGCCATGTGGGGGCTAAGAGATGAGGAGTCAAATGTGCAAATGTCTGACCAGCAGGTGTTTGTGGTACCTGAGTGCCTTGCAGCCCTGGATGTTCTCCTGGGTGAGAACTAAGCCCCAGGGAGGCGGAGTCCCTTGCTTGCGATCACCCAGGAGGAGTATGACAGAGCTGGGGTCTCAGCACCATCTGCCCTGTGGGGTGAGCAAGGCAGAGGATGGAAACTCAGGTCACAGCCTTTTCCCAGCAGAGCAACAGCTGTGGGCAGAGATGAGCATCCCTTGCTTCATTTCAAGGTCATGGACTCAGGTGCTTCTTCCTGGAGGCAGGGACTCCAGTATCCCAGCTGGACTTGGAAGAATAATTCAGGCAGGACCCCCAGGTCTGGGATCTGCATTACCAGCATCACACATGCTGGCACACACACAGCTGGCAGTGCCCCAGACGCCTGAGACCAGGTGTCCCTGGGCATCGGGAAGGCTTGTGGAGAAGGTCCTGCCCTCCACCTGGGGCCCGTCGGCCACACTGAGCTGCAGGGGAGGGAACGCCATCAGCAGCCAGGTCTGGGTTCCAGTCTCAGGTCCTCAGGTATTTCCCCACTCTGTGACCTTGGGCGGTCCCTGGCCTGAGCCTGGGCTTCCTCACCTGTAACTCCTGCACGCGTCGCCGGGCCTCGTGGACGGCAGCTGCTCAGGGTGGTCAGGCTGAGCAGATGTGGTGGACTTGGCTCTCCTGGGGCCTGGGATGGTTTTCCTCCTGGCCTGCCCTCACTCCCTGGCCTGCTCAGCCACCACTGCCGTGGACTCCAGCTGCCCCCCAGCGAGGACGCCCGTGAGATGTTCCTGTTCCCACACCACACCCGAGGAGCAGGAAGCCGGGGGTCCCCCGGGAGCAGGCCTCTCAGAGGCCTTCATTAGTGGCAGGAATGTTTGTGCAGCACACGCCACTGAAATTGGCCAAGGAGTTGCCCAGCTCGGCTCAGGCAGTTCACTTTACACCTCAGTGAGTCAGGGGGAGAAAATCCAGCCGCTAGGGGTTTGTGGGGCATGGGGAGGACCCGGGCCGGGGTGGGGGGCGGTGAGAGCCGTGAGGCTGGTGCCGTCTTACACGACGGATGTGTGCGGGGCTGGCAGTAGCTTTTCTGGGCCAGGAAGGAAAGGAAGGAAGCGGGATGGTGCAGAGGGCAGGCTGAGCTGCAGTAGAGTCTCACCAAGGTCTCCGCAACCCCGAGGGGGCCTCGGGAGCTGGGACTGCCGTTCAGAAGGGTTCTAAGTATGGCCGAAGGGGGTGGCCTTTATGCTATCACACTGACCAGTCACTGGATGTGGGCTGTCCCCAGGAGAAGGCATGACCATGGGCAGCTTTCTTCAGCCAACTCAGTCCCAGAGGCCTGATATGAGGGTGGTGGACGGGCTGCACTAGCCGTTCTAGCTACCAGCATTCATGACAGGCCGGCCCTGACTGCTCAGAACCACCTCTTCACAAGCCTTCTGGGAACCACTTCTTCAGGACTCTTCAGCCTCTCTTCCTAACAGGAACACGGAAGAGGAAGGTAAATGGACGAACTCTAGCCTTCTGCTGCAGCTGGCCTCAGGGCTGCAAGTGACGTTCATCATCTTCCTTCTCTACTGTCCAAGTTCCCTTCAGCCTCCGCTTGCACTCTACTCACCTCCATGGCTTACCTCTACCTATAACACGGCAGAGATGGGAGCCAGAACACAGCCTTGTCACAAGACTGTAAATGTATACTATTGTCCATTCCAGGCCCATGCAAACTGTCTTCCAGCCTCTTTTTTGATAGTAGTCGAAAAGAATGCAATGGCCCTATACCATGCACCCAAAGCCGTGTGAATCTTTGCTAACAAATTGTGTCTGGCACAGAAATTGCAGTTGGGGCAGCTACATTGTTGGGTTTGTATTAATCTACTGCCATTGTTCAAGATCCCTCAGATTTGTCTGGAGCCAGGCCAGAAAATTAAATGGAGATATGCTGGGACCACCACCCCTGCATCCTTTAGGTCTTTAAAGATGATGTTCGTCTGTGCCATTCCCCCTGTTAGTGATGCTGTTTTTAGTTTACTCTCTTGACCCAGGTGGGGGAAGATAGTTTCAGACAAGGCCAAGGTGAGGGTTGTAAGAAGCAGGGAAGTAACTACTAGGTAGGTCCACAGATCCAAGGGACTCATGGGGACCCCACCTGGGTCAGGGCCCCACTTATTACGTAGCCTTCATAGGTCTCATTCTAACAGAGTCATTCAGTCTCGGGTATCAGCTGCTCCGTGTGGCCAGGCTGAGCAGATGTGGTGGACTTGGTGCTCCTGGGGCCTGGGATGGCTTTCCTCCTGGCCAGCCCTCACTGCCTGGCCTGCTCAGCCACCACTGCCATGGACTCCAGGCTCAAACTCTGTGTCCCACAGTCTTCAAACAGTTGGGCATTCTCCCTTCCCCAGTGTAAAGATACTCAGATAAGTAGCCTTAGATTCCTATGGGGAAGATCCGGGGAGCTATTACCACGTACGCGTGTGGTGGTCCAGAGTCCTTCCTCCTGGGTACTGGCTGCACCTTCAATCGATGGATCCTCATCTAAAAACTGGCTCAGGATCAGAAACCGGGCCAAGAATTGTGACCTTTGATTGGGGCCACTGTCTTCAGTATCCTGATGGCCCATTCTCGATTTCTTTTTATGGTGCAGACTGTGCTTGACTCTCATTGGCTGCCCATCCGTTTTGCCCATGTTCTATTGGCTAGATTCACCGTTTGCATGGTGCCCGGGCTGCCAGTCTGACCTTGCTGCTCACTGCAGTCATTGTTTCCCCTGGCTTCCGCGGTGAAGCGCAGCCCCCTTGCGTCTCTTGTTTCAGGACCCTCTTAGCTTCCTGGCTGCCAGCGAGTCTGGTTCTGAAAGGGTATCTCCCCAGTGGGTCCCAGCTTCCGGAGGACAGCCGCCGCTGAGCTTCTCAGGGTGCTGGTTCCTTCCTGGGTACTTTGGTAAATGGTGCATCTTCCAGGTCCTCCCATGGAAAATAGCTGTCCGGTGGATGTTTTGGCCTTCTGCATTGTACCCACGATAGCACGCCCACGTCTCTGAACCTTTTGCTCAATCCTCCCACCATCTGCCACAGCAATTCTGGCATCGACACCTCCCTTAGTGTGGGCTGCCACTTTCTCCGTGCTTCTCGGTGCCATTCTGCCAGTGTGTCTGTACCATCCCCCATGCTCCTCGCCAGGGTGTTCTATCCCACACCCTGGGAAAGTGCTCCCAGAGCGAGAAACTCTCCCTCATCCAACTTTATGTCCCACTCCTGTGGCCAGCACCTTCAGAGTCCAGTCCTGTGCTGGCCAAGTGTGAAATCCTCTGCAGTCCGGTCCCCTCCCCTTTCCACCGTGATCCCGGAGGAGCTGTGCTGCGCCCTGACCTCCAGGCCGGGAGGGTGAGTGGAGGGGAATGTTGAGGGGGTGCCTGCTTTCCTGTAGTGAGGAGGATTCTGCAAGCAGGGACATTTGCCCTTCGGGGGGACAAGTGGGCGACTTCTGTAGGCTCCAGGAGTGCAGGGGGTTCTGGGAATTTGAGATTTGGGAGAGCATCATCTCAGAAGTCACTATCCCATGTGTCAGGGCCTTAATGGTTCTCAACCATGGTCTTGACCTTGGCAGAGCAGACCTTCCCGGGGCAGAAACTCCGCCTTTGGTATGATTAAGTCCTTCGATCAGGGGCCTGCCAAGGGGGCCTGGTGGCTTTCCCCACACGTGGCCTCTCAATGCTGGTTAATCATGTCCAGTCAAGCATTGACTGAGCTGTGCAACAGCCATCCCATTCCCCTCTCCCTACAGCAACTGTTTCCTGGGATCCCCAAGTATGCTCAGATGCCAGCTGCATCTCACCACCCCCACTCGCCTTCACCAACCACCAGCCCCGTCTGCCCTGGTGAGCATTTCTGTGACTGCAGGTCTTCCTCCCACCAGAGCTTCCTGTGCTCCACCTGGAGCCAGCAATAGGGGTCACAGCCAGTTAGGGGGTGGGCGATCAACTCTCCAGTCCCATTTCCATGGCTGTTTGCTTAGACCACTCCTGGCACCATGCGTCGCAGGCCAGGCTTCCCGGGAGGCAGACTCCGAAGTGGCGATGGGCTTGGCGGCCGCCTGCCATCAATTCCCATGGCAGGGTCAGGCAGAGGGAGAGAGAAGTCTGGCCATGGTGCTGTCTCTGTGGGATCCTCAGGTGACCCCACAGGGAGCTCTATAGCTGGGAAGGCTACCCAGGGTGACCCAGGCCAAGGCGGGGGGCTGGGTCCTTGAGACCCCACCTGCTGGCAGTCACTAGCTCTGGGCCCCGCTGGGAAGGGGCATGGTTCGGGTGAGGGAACCCTCTTCAACTGAGTCACCTTCTGGAGGGGGCCAGCAGCAGAGAGCTGCCACTCAGCTCACCCAGAGGTGGGGGAGGACATTCTTTTCCCAGATGGGGAAGCTGGGTGGCTCCCACGGACTTCCACTCCACCTCCCCTAGGGCCCTGGAGCCCCCACTGGGTGTCTCCGTCACCCTGGCAGAAGGGGGAGAGTGAGAGTAGACGTGTGGGTCATTGTTAGGAGCCAGGCTGGAAGGGGTGAGCGCACGCATTGCACCAGGTGGCACTCAGCCATAGGATGCTTCGGGCTATAGGGAAAAGGGAGATGGTTTAATAAAAACTCAGCCAGTCCCTGTCATCCTGCTCCAGGATGGGCAATTTGAGCTTGCCCCCATGGGCTGGTCTGTTTGGGTGTCAGCTAGGGGCAAGGCCGTGTGGATTCACGGTGACCTCAGACGCAGGCCTCCGGGACACCCCCTGATCCAACATTCCAAGCTTTTCTTGAGACCCCACTCCCTGCATGCCTCACTCTGCCTGAGAGCTCAGGATTCAGAGGGGAAGAGGCACATTCCTGCTCTCAGTGAGCTTCCAGCCTGGCAGGGAGGTCGAAGTTCGACTCCTGACCAGAGAATTGTCACACCCAGGCAGAGCCAGGCTGCTGCCAGAAGAGGGGTGGACAGGGAGGTGAACCAAGAGTCCATCCTGCCTACCCCTGAGCATTTGTCCTACAATCAGAGAGCAAGGAAAGGCAGAAGGAACAGCCTGTGCGAAGGCTCAGAGGTTGGAAAATCATAGTACAGGGACTGTGAGGCTGGTGAAGGGGCCAGGCGGAGAGGGTGGGGAATGTTCACTGTGAATCAGAACGGATGTTCCTGGCTCCGTCCTGTGGCTTGCCTCTCTCCACTCTGCCCTATGCTCTGTGGCTACCAGAGTAACCTTTCCAAGACACGAACCCTGGTTGTGTCACCACCTACTTGAAGCCCTCCAAGGCTCCCGCTGCTGTCCAGGTAAAGCCCACACTCTGGCACCGATGCCTCACCCCGGGCTGCCAAGTTTGCCTGTCCACTCTTCCTATAGCCATCTCTCTGCTAGGGCCAGCCTGCTCTGCCTTCACCGTCACACGTGCTGTGTCGCAGCCCTGCTCACAAGTCACTTCTGCTCACACTGTTGGCCTTTGCACCTCTTCTCCTGCCCTCTGGGATTTCCTTCCCTCATTTATTTTCTGACTAACTCCTACTCACTTAGGAGCCACCTCCTCCAGGAAGCCTTCCTGGATCCTGCAGCTCTCCTCCGGTCCCTGTAGCACGGTGCTCAGCCCTCTGTTATCCTGCAAGATTGCCACTGTCTCTGGCAAGGACTGTCTCTGGCAAGCACTGTCTCCGGCTCTGGGTGGAGGCTCCTTGAGCAAAGGTGAGGGGTACAGGCTGGATTCCTCTCTGGGGCTCCTGCCTCCCTCCCGCGGCACAGGGCTGTGCAGCTCACAGCCTGAATGGGAGGGAAATGAGGAGAGGACGCCCTTAAGCTTTGAAAAGACATTTTCCCAAGCAGCTGGCAAGGCCTCCACCCGCTCCGGGGGATTTTCCAATCTGCTCCAGAAAGGCCCCGTTCTGAGTGTATTGGGATCATTCTGGGACACGGCGAGGCCCACTTCCCCGGCCGTAGCCATAAGCAGAGCGCGTCTGAAGTGCGTTCCTCCTGTTCTTCCTCTTAATTGATCGGTAACAGCGTGATGGGAGATGAGGAAAGATTCGCCTTCTGGAGCCTTCCTCTCCTTGTCAGTCTCTGGCTTCCTCCTAGACCATGTCCCAGAATACATGCCGTCCTTGCATGGCGTGGGGCGGAGCCCTGGCCCTGGTGCCCAGAATCCCAAGGGTTGCAGTGACTGTGAGGGATGGGGGGCGACTGTATCCCAGGGCGGCTGCCTGCCTGCTCAGTGAGGGACGCTGGACCTGCGTGTCCGTGGGGAGCCGGTGCTGGCTGCTGACAGCCGAGGGGCTGGGGTGGGCGGGGGCAGGGTGGAGAGGGACTTGGTCGGCTGTGGACGCAGCTGGTGCCAATGCGAGGGGCATCTCCTGGGATTTCCAGAGACCGAGCGGAAACTCTTTGCAAAAGGGGTTTGTTCCTTGCTCTGCCTGGCACTGGCTCAGATCTTCTGGGAGTTGTTTTGCTCTTGGTAATTGGTGAGAAGTTTGCTTCTAAAAGTCTGCCCAGAACCCCAAAGTGGAAGCAGGCAGAGGGCCAGTGTGAACAGAGAATCTTCTTTCTCAACACATTTTTAGAGAAGCATGTTTGGGTCTGCTCTTCGGACCTGATGAGTTTGGAACTTGAAGTCGTTTGAGCTGGGCTGGGCAGGGGCTCACCTTTGCCCTGTGGGCCTAATTTGTCCTGGGGCAGGTGACCAGCCTGCCAATCGCAGGCTCTTCTTATCTATGCACGAGGCCAGCCCCTCTGGGTCACTGACTTGGCTGGGTCCTGGTGCTGAGGAGAGGAGGAGGGGCAGGCCTGGGCTCTCCTGCGGTCGGTTGGAATCCAGTGCCCTTTGCGAAGTGCTCAGCCAGTGCAGAAGCACACACACTGCCTGGCCGGTCCAGTTCTGCCCTCTGACCTGAACTCAGCTGGTTCCTGCTCTGCCCAGTTAGCCACCACCCAGCCAGACTGCCGTGCAAGGAGGGGGGCGCTCTGCAGAGGAGCGAGGGAAGTGAGGTCTCCAGCAGCCCCTGTGGCATAGCAGTGGGGTATTGCCTAGGCAGCAAGGTCCCAGGAGAACGGTTTCCTGAGCCTCTGGCAGCCCCACAGGCCATGGCCTCTTCTTGCCGGGTGATGGCATCTACTTCTTTGCCCTGCTGGGCCTCAGTTTCCACATCTGTCAAGTGGGGAGAAGATTGGACTCATTGTTCTTTAAAGTTTGGTCCTACTCCACAATTTGGTCATGGGATTCTCTCTGCCTCAGTTTCCTACCTGTGAAAGGAGATAATTTGGGAAGCCACTTTAGAAAATGAGTGTGACGTTTTGTTTGCAGATCCTGGTAGCTCAGAGAGGACCAAATTAGAAAACGGTGAAAAGGGGGCAAGAGGGTTATTTCTAGCCCTCATGCGAGGAGCAAGAGCCCAGCCAGCGGGGCTGCTGCAACGGCCATGGTTATACAACCTCTCACTTGGAGACAGACCCCAGGAGCAACGCGTGTCCCCAGCCCCAGAGGAAGCTGGAACCCTCTCCTGGGTGCTGGTGGCAGCCTCTGTACCAAGCTGTTTACCTACCACCCTCACCCACCCCTAGAAGGGCGGGGCCTGTCTGCACTTTGGAGCATCTTTCCCTGCTAGATCCTCTGCGACTCTTGGATCTCACCAGGGTTGGGTGAACTGGCCACACTCTGGCTCTGCCCAGGCTCATGTTTGGCATGGGAGGCTCTGCAGTTCATGGTTTGTACTATATTCCAGAGCCTCGCTGAGTATAGCACAACCCTGGCCGGAGTGGAGCTGGCTGATCTCAGGTGTCTGGTGACTGTCCATGGGGGCCGCCCCTGAGGTCACGGCTCTCCTGCTTCTTAGGCAACAGTAATGGTGGCGACCCTGGCTGAGCCTAGACCTCACAAGGCCAACCAACTGCCAGCTCTGCCAAGGGCTGTCCGTGGATTGCTGTCCTCCTTCCTCATGCCCGCTGTTGAGGTAGATGAGTGACTGGGGCCTGGGGACCTTCAGTAACATGCTCAGGTCATCCTGCCTGTGAGAGATGGAACCAGGAGGCCATCCCAGCCACCTGACACCAGGGTGTGAGCTGGCTGCCCTCCTCCCTCCTGAGTTCCCAACGTAAGGTGGGCCTGGTGGGTCCCAAGGCCACATTGAGGTGCGTGGATGGGTCTTTTGCATAGTTACGTATTTGTTTTCACATTTATTAGAAAAAAAATAGCCCAGCAAATCTGATTTCACTGAGAATACTGCCTAGAAAAAGGCCAAGGTTTAAAAAGTGGCACTATTTAGGATCGAATCTAAGAGAAATATGAAGTAAAAAGTGGTCTAGAGTGGAGGATGGCCAAAAATCCGCCAAGCCCTGTACAAGGCCAGCGGCGTTGGCCCCAGCCTCCTGCACCCTTGGGCTCCACTCATGCTCACGTCTCCCTGCACCTCGTCTCTCAATGCCCCCTCCCAGACCCCAACCTCCTGCCAGCTCTCCACACCCCATCCTGTCCTGGGGAAAGCTCTCCAGGGGATGGTGTGCATGGAGTCACCCCCGTCTGTGAGACCCTCTGCAGCCAGGCTCTGGCTCCCTCCTCCCCCGCGGCCGCACTCTTAGCGGATCCGGTGTGGTCTGTCTTGAAGGAGAGGCAGCAGCCTCTTCTTGGTGGCCTTGACACAGGAGGCAGCTTGCTCTTGGGACTTCTGGCTCCCACACTCGTGTGGCCTCCCTTTCCCTCTCTGGCTGCTCCCCACAGGCTCTTCTGAGGCCCCATCCCCTTCTAGCAACCTCTAAGCATGGGCGCAGTGAGAGGCCCACCCAGACACGCCTCTGTTGCATTCCTCCTCTCAGCGGACTCCATTGCCTCCCTTGCTATTCACTGCCAACTACAGGCTGAGAGTTTCCCCTAGACCCCCACGCCATCTTCTGAAACCCACCTGCCTACTCGGTATCACCCCCGGTTACCTCCCAGCATCTTAGACTGAGCTTGCCCGAGCTGAGCACTGACCTGCCTCTGCCAGCTGGCCCTTCCACTAGTGGTCTCTGCTGCCACATCAGCGGCGCCAACTCAGCCCCAGCTGCTCAAGCCAAGGGTGGGGTTCAGCCCCGGGGTCTTCCTCACGCCCTTCTGCATCCATTGTGTCCTTCTCCAGAACGTGTCTGGGATCTCTCTGTTTCTCTCCGTCTCTGGCACCACCCAGCTGTAAGCACCACCATCTCTCACTCTTCAGAGGCCCAACAGTCCCCTTCAATCCACTTGGGTACAGCGGCCACAGTTCCTTTGAGACACACATGGGACCAAATCACTGCCCTGCTCAATGCCCTCCTGTCCAGTAGCCCCCATCACCCTGGGATAGAGTCCAGCCTCCTCCATGGGGCCAACAAGGCTGCCCTGCTTGGGCTCCTGATACAGAACCACAGAGACAGCTGTGCTGAATCTGTTGCCAGGGGTGTGACCTAGGTTGAGTGTTCATGTCCCTAACCCTTGGTGATGGGATGCACCATCCAGACGTCCAGCACAGTGGCCCAGACTCAGCAGCCCAGGCTCCTTCCCTCTTGTGGCTCTGCAGCTCTCAGTGTGACTTCCCCCAGTGGACCTGAGATGCTGTTCCAGCTCCTGCTGCCCCCAGGCGGAGGAGAGGGCACAACAGGGGCACTAGGCATGATCCTTCTGCTCATATCCAGTGCACAAATGTCACCACACAGTCGCACCTGGCTGCCCAGGTGGCAGGGAGAGATGATCTCGCCTGGGCAGGTGTGGGGTCGGTCAACTCACGTTGGAAGAAGGAGAGAAAAGAGCAAGAGGCCGGCCAGAATTCCTCTGCGGGAAAGAAGTTGTCTCTGCCCTGAGGAATCTCCCTGAGCCTCAGTGCCCGTCTATAAAGTGGGCAGACCCTCTTGGTAAGGTGGTGTGAGGATCCAACAAGGGGGCAGACAGGGAGTGCCTGGCAGGTAATTGGGTGCCTATCCACACATTACTCTCCTCCCTCCTGTCCCTGCCGCAGCCACCTCAGGCTTGGCATCTGTGGCTTATGGATCCTGGGCGTGGCTTCAGGTCAGCACTTAGTAGGGCCGGGCAAAGGTGGCTCCTGGGCATCCCCCTTTTTGCCTTTTCTGCGCCGGGGCTTCGGCACACAAGGAGCTTGGGGGCCTCGGGAGACGAGACTGGCAGGGGTAGGCGCAGTTGGTGCGTGGCAAACCGAACCTGTCAATTCCAGAAGCTTTTGGCACATTGTTGAAGCGACTAGATGACTTTGAGAAGTGTCTGCATGTTTTTTCCCCAAGTGCAGTTATTTTTGCTGCTGTGAAATGTTCTGAAATCTGACAGTTTTGTTTTGAGTCTTAGCCCGATGGGAAGACGGAAAGGAACACTGCCTCCCAGTTCTGTGGCACCCGCTTCTCGGGGTCTCCTGAGGACACCCAGATCCTGGCAGAGGTGGCCAAGGAGAAGCCAGGGGACCAAGGTTTCCAGGGGGGAGTGCGGAGTGAGCTAGGCCAGGGAGCCCCTGGATTCCCTCGGAGCATGAGACCCAAGGACCCACTGCGTGCCAGGCCCTCGTCTGCTGAGCATGTATTGAGTACCTGTTACATTCATTTGTCAGATATGGACTGTGCACCGTCTACATGCCAGGTTCCTGTCCACTGAGGATTTATTGAGCACCTACTATGTTCATTCATCAGATGCAGACTATGCACCTACTTCATGCCAAGCCCTCGCCCACCAGGCATTTACTAAGCACCTACTGCACAGTGCAGGGCTGTTGGAGGGCTCTCTGCAGAGGAGTGTCGAGGTTGCTTTGCTATGTTTTGTGGCAGGGAGGCAGGTGGGGAGGCTACTGAAGGAACAGAGACTCTGGAAGATAGAACGATGACTGTGACACAGTTCCTGCTCTGCTGGAGACCGTGGCTCAGGAGGGGATGGTGCTGGGGTGCATGAAGATGGAGAGATCCGAGTGGCCCTACTGTGAGACCCCGATAGGGGACTGGATGTGGTCAGCCCTGCCTCGCTGCTGCCCCATCACCTGTCTAGCTCCTCGTCGTCTTCCCAATGCCACTGCTTTCCAGGGCTTGGTCAGAGACCTCTCTGCTTCCCATCCAAACCTAGATGCCTCCTTCTAGTTGACGTCTTCACAGGTGCCTGAGCCTCCATGGCTGCACACTGCTGTCTCCAGTCCCTCTCTTTTGGTCACCTCACCCGGCCTCGGGCACCTCTGGCACCTCGGACTTTGCATGTCCCTGATAAGCTTTTCTTATTTCCCTCCATAGCTGCCAGGCTCAGCTTGGGTCCCTCCATCAGGCCTCTCCCTGGTGCTTCTATATGGCAGCATCTCAGATGCTTTCTGACTCGGGGTTCCTGGGACCCTGAGCACTCAGCTGTGCTGGTAGCCGACTGAGTGCCAGGCCCTGTGCCAAGCGCCTGGCCCGCACCACCTCATTTCATTCCAGCCACCATCCCAAAAGGCAGCAACGGCTGTGAGCTCCATTTCTATGGATGATAAAAGTGAGGCACAGATGAATCAATTATCTGAGGATCCCAGCTTGTCCAGTATTTCATGAAAAAAACCAAACCCAAAAAGCCAATCATCTACCCAGCAGGTGAGAGGTGGGGGAGCCGGGCTCCAGCAGCAGTAACTTCATCCGTGTGTAAACCTGTGTCAGTTTCACAGAGCGCCTCCCGCATCGCTATGGAGACTGACGATGCAGCCTTGTCCTCTGTGAGGGAGACATAAGGAGTGGCAGAAATCACACGACAGTTTATTCCTGGTTAAAGATATACAAAACCCAAAAAACCCTCAAACCGCGCAGGGTCCCCTCCCTCCCCAGCCTGTGCTTTGGGACCTACGCGTAGCAGACACTGTTGCCGTATTGGTTAGATCACAGGGCTGGCCGCCGTAACAGAGATCCCGGTGCGACACTGAGCATAACCAGGAAGGGTCTCTTCTTTCTTCCGACATGAGTCGTGTAGGGCTGAAGCGGCAGCTCCTTGGAGTTTGGGGCTCAGGATCCTTTTATCACAGCACTGCTGCCCTGGTACACCTCCCACCTTGTAGCTTGAGAAGGAAGAAGGCTCTGTCTGCCTTCAGACCCAGTGCAGCCAGCAGAAAAGGGAGAAGAGAGCTTGGGATGTGTGGCTTTTTCCTTAAGGGGCTGTGTGTGCCACATCCCATCCCATCCACAGTCACCTCGAACTTCAAGGGAGGCTGGGGACATCACCTTATGGATGGCTCTGGGCCTTCTTAAAATGTCATGGGTCCTGTTACTAAAGAAGGACGGGCCAGATGGATATGGGGGGAATGGCTAACAATCATGCCCACCCCGTTGGGCCCCCTGCCCCGATATACACACGGACCCTTCCTTTGGGCTCTGAAGACACTCAGCTCCTTCACATGGGGCTGGGCTTGCAGTCCCCTCCCTGTGTCCAGCTCTGAGTCCAGGATCTGTGGGGGACATGCAGTCCCCTCATCCTGGCTGGAGGCAGCGCCTTGGGAGCAGGGAGCAATAAACTCCAAATATAAAAGGCAGTGGTCTGCATTCCCTCTTCATAGATGACGCAGGGACAGGAGCAGCAGGACTGTTACAGAAACAGGCCGTGGAAGAGAGAGGAAGGGCCAAGGCCACAGTCATTGTCCATGGCCATGACTGTACCCAGCTGGGCAGGGGTCAGCAGCTCAACCTCCATCACGCATTTCTGGCTTTTGCGGGCTTGGGGAGTCCAGGGATGTTTTAAGTGGGGGGAATGTCAAAAACAAAAAACACAAAAAACCCCATGCTTTGAAAGCCACATTTGTGGTTTATTTGGCAATAGAATGTCCTCTAAAATGTCATAGGCTCCTGGTCTATTTGCACCTGGTCAGTTCTGTGTTGCACATGGCCTCACCTAAAGATCTTGTCTAGAGATGGATTTTTATGCTTAAAAAGCCTGTTTTTTTATTTCTAAGCCTCTGTTCTTGGCCCATCTTCTTCTTGCTCATTTAATGGTAACTCCCGGGTAGTGAGCTGAACCAGTAGGCTTGGGTGGGAGGACAACAGCACCTTCTAGAGATGATGGCCCCTGGGCCGGCTGCCCTTGCCCGGCTAAAAGCTGTGCGTGGGAGGCGCTTAGATGATGAAGCCTGCCTCTTGTCTCCTGCAGAGCCATCTTTGTAGCTCTCCTGTATCGCTTCCTAAAAGAAGCAGTGGCAGCCAACACACACCTACATTCTGAGTTTTCAAAACCAGTTCTAGAGTTCCAGGGCTGTCGGGATGTGGTCTGACTTCCAAGCACCACAGGGAACGTTTCTATGAAAGGATTTCCACAGTGCAACAAGGGTCAACAACCGTCCCTCACAAAATCTGCGCCCTGGACTACTGAGGCCCTGGTCTATGGCGTCCACATCATGGAGTTTTGGTTGGGTTGAGGCAAAACCTGTAATAGCCAAGAAAGGAGCTTGGCTGCAGAGCAAAGACTCCCCCCAGCCAGGGGCTCACACATGATGGAAGTGTATTTCTTTCTCATGTAACAGTAGAAACACAAGGAGTTCAGGATGATGCGGCAACACCAAGACCACGGGAGCCTGGAAGCCATCTAGCCTGCTGCGCTGCTCTCCTCAACAAGGAACTTTGAACTCGTGGCGTAAGACGGCTACTGCATCTCCCTCCATCCCATGCATGTTCCAGCCAGGGCGACACTGAGAAAAGGAAGTGGAGGCAACGCCCCTGCCCCTTCCTTTTAGGTCTAGGGCCTGGAATGTGTACATGCTGGCCCACTTATACCCCATGGTGAGGAGGGATCTAGGGCTCAAAGAAGTCCGGCCACTCGAGTGTGAGTGTATGTGTGTGCGTGTGCATGGCCTTCAGGAGCGTGTGCGGCTGTTTGCACACTAAATGTCCTGCGCCAGCCCAAGGCCACATGGCTTCAGAGGGGTGGAACTGGGCTCCAGTCCAGGTCTGCTGGCTCCTCTGTCCCCCTGCCCAGTTTTTTTCTTTTTTCACCAGGCAGCTCCTGGGAAAGAGGCAGGTCTGCGGAGGGAAGTGAGGACTTCATTCTAACTGTGAAATGACCGCGTTCAGAATTGGGAACCCAGAGCTGGGAACGAGCTGCTGACCTGCTCCAGGCATTTGTGGCCATTAGCCTTGAGGGCCAGGACACCTGCATCAGAGCAGCTGGGCCTGACCCTGGGAGTCAAGCCTCCCTGGGTGAGACTGACAAGCCCCTCTGGCCATCCCTGTGGGGTCCCCGAGCCTTCACTTTCCTGCCCTGTCTTGCTCTGATGTTCACGGCTGTGTGGGCCTCAGTGGTTTTACCCATAACGCAGAATGAAACATTTTGTCTCGGTAATGACAAGCTTGCTTTGCTTTGGGAAATCAAGATGGGATCATGGAGGTGAACAGGTGTGAGTTGGAAGGTGCTCACCAGGCTTGTGTGCTGTGCTCGGCTGAACCAGGGCCCACGGATCTTGCATGGAAAGATGATCTTGGATCCTCTGATGGGCCCAGTGTTGCCACAAAGGTCCTCATAGGGAAAGAGAGAGGCAAGGGGGCCACAGAGAGCAGGAGACGTGCCTGTAGATGTGCAGAGGTGGCAGTGATGTGCTCTGAAGATGGAGGAAGAGGCCACGAGCCAAGGAGTGCAACACCTCTAGAGCTGGAGAAGGCAAGGAGATGGACTCTGCCCTAGCACCTCCAGAAACGACCAGTCCAGCTCACACTGATTTTCGCCCACTGAGGCAATCCCAGTCTCCTCACTTCCAGAACTAGGAGATGTTAAATATATGTTGTTTTAAGCAACCAAGTTTGTAGTGATTTGTTATGACAGCGGCAGGAGACTCCTGTGTGCGGGGTGGAGTGGGAGGTGAGCAGGCTGAGATGGAGATGGTATGAGGGCCGAAGTGGGAAGGAAACCCACGAGGAAAGGCCCAGGAGGGCGCAGGCTCTTTGCTGGATGGTAAGTAGCCTCTCAGACCAGTGTGTGGACACACAGGGAGGGGCTGGAGGATGAGGCTGGCCAGCAAGGCTGGGGCATGCTGATGGGGCCCGGAACGCCCTGTTGAGGGCCTTGGACTTAATTTGGAAGGCCTGGGAGCCCCTGAGAGTTACTGAGCAAGACAGACCTAATAGGAGGGCGGTGTTCAGGCCCATGGGGGTGGCCTCGAGGCCTGAAAATGACAAGGCCTCTGAAAGCAACAGGGAAACACAGCTTTGCGCATCGTCAGTGCTTGCAGCCACAGCACTGTGCAAAGTTCTCCTTGGGTCACGGTGCCTGTCGAGATGTGCCGGTGTGTGCAAGGCTGTGGAATGAACCTTGGGTCAGCAAGCCCAGGGCGCCAAGCAGCAAGGGGAAACCAAAGGCAAAGAAATGAAACTTTTATTAACAAAATGCTTTCCGAGACATGCCACAAGTCTTCGTCCAGTTCTCTCTGGTTTTTATTGGGTCAGAGGTGCAAGACTCTTTGAAAAACTGACTTGGGAACGGTTGCTGGGAATTTTAAAGCGTGGCTCAGCCAAGATGCACAATAAAAAGAAATGTGTGACCGTGAAAGAGACACATTCAAAATTGCATGTTTTTCGTCTTCAGTGTTCACGGAAACACGCCCATTAGCGGGGGTGGGAGGGTGGGGGTGGGGAGGCACGGGGGGATACAGCAAAGGGCTCTTCGGAAGAGGATTTCTGAACGCTGCAAAGACGCCACCCTGGAAAGCCATGTGTAGACATGAGCTTCCAACTGCCCCACTGATAGTTTCAGATCCTGCAGGGAAGAGAGAGAGAGAAAAAAATCGGAATTTTGCCAGGATGGTATTTGAATAAACAGTGTGGACAGCTGCTCCTCCCTGCCGGAGCCAAAGAAATTCTGTTGTTGTCCATGAAGAAAATGTATTTGACGAGGCACCCGTTAAGTAGGAGCTGAGCCACCCTTGCTAGAGGACTCCAGGGGCCTTTGAACTTCACCTTGAGCACTCTCCTTTCAGCTGACCGCTCTCCCTCTGCAGTCTGAGGAGCCGGACGGCTTCGGCCCCCCACCCCCTGTATTTGGGGTTCTTTATTTCTCCTTCTCAGAGAAAGTGCTAATTGTTCATGGAAGTGACAAGCGGTTCCCCTTGGAGCCGCTGCCTGGCTGGTATCCTAGGTGAGGATGTGTGAGGTGGGAGGGTCTGATGGCCCCTGAATGTGGGGGTAGGGGGTGGCCGATGGGAAGATGCAAGACACACAGCCCCAGAGTCCTGGGGAGGGGCCACTTGGAAGACTGGGGTCTCTGGTCTGGGTCACGAAGGTCAGAGCTGCACAAAGGGTCCCTAAATGATGAACAATCAGATTACTTCCTTTGGAGTGATCCGAAGTGTGAGAGCCTAGTTTCTCCATCGGCACAGTGCCTGGGGATTAATTAGTTTAATTGGTCCCTGCGTTAGGCCAAATAGTCAGTGTCAAAAGAGAAAAGCAAAAGATACTTTCCCATTTGGGAAGACAAAAACTGCCCCTGCTAATGGCTGAGGGTGGTAATGACAACAAAAAGGCTTTCTGGAGTTGACTCGAATGGCCTGGGAAGGCGGCTGGACCCTGTCACGCACCCCCGCCGCATACCAAGCAGAAGCGTGGAGCCCGCTGGGAAGGACGGCTGGGCTCGAGGAAGCCCCTGCTGGGAGTGGGTCCTGGCCACGGCTCTGCAGAGGCATCTCGGGCCAGTAGACTTCTGTTATCAGGCGGTTATGCCCTTCGCTGTCATGAACACCCCCAGCCTCATCTGCAGGAAGCAGCAAGCAGGCCCGGGGGGTCAGCCTGTCCTGGCTGGACAGGCCTGGGGCTCACCCTGAACTCGTATTTGCTTCCGTTACTTGTTGTGGGGCTGGGGCCTGATGGGCTGTCGTTAAGATGCAGGGGGACAAGTCCAGCGCGATGGAGGAGGGGCCAGACTCCACAGGGGAAGGTCTGGCCTGCTGCAGGACCCTGGCTAGCCACATGGAGGCTCGGGGGTGCGCCCGCCGTCTGATGTGTACATCGGGGCCGCTCACCCCTGCAGCCTCTGCGTGCTGTTGTTACGCTGATGCTCTTGGAAGCTCTTTGTCACAGCAGTCAAGGGCGGCATGCGTGGGGGACGGTGTGCAGTCCCAGCAGAGCTGCGACTGGTGACTGAATTGCAGGGAGGCCTGAGGAGTGGTCCCAGTGCATTTTCCGAATTAAGGAGGGTTGACAATGTAGGATTAGAGAAAGTGTTTGGAGAACAAAACACATAATTACTTTAAAAACCAAACTGGTGGAAAATATTTATCTTTGCTGCTTTACAAACAGTGGCCTCTGGCCAGATGAAGCGGGGCCAGGTACACAGTGACTTTGGCCCATGGAGCTCAGAGGGTAAAAGAGAAAGGCGGTTCCTTCTGCAAAACCACTTTGGAGGGTCATGGACCAGGACCTGTCTTTTGGTTTGTTTTTGTTGTTGTCGGTTTGTTTGCCTTTTACCTTTTTCTTTAACACACACACACATATACACACACACACACACAATTGTGGTAAAATATACATAACAGTTACTATTTTAATCGTTTTTATTTTTGAGACAGGGATTCACTGTGTTAACCAGGCTGGAGTGCAGTGGTGTGATCACGGCTCACTGCAGCCTCAGCCTCCTGAGCTCAATTGATCCTTCGACCTCAGCTTCCCAAATAGCTGAGACTACAGGTGTGTACCACCATGCCCAGCTAAATTTTTAAATTTTTTGTAGAGATGGGGTTTCACCGTGTTGCCCAGGACAGTCTTGAACTCCTGGGCTCAAGCAACTCTCCTGCCTTGGCCTCTCAAAGCGCTAGAATTACAAGCATGAGCCGCTGCGCCCAACCCCATTGTAACATTTTAAGTGTGGCATTGAGTACCCTCACATTGTTGTACAATCATCATCACCACCACCTGATTCCAGAACTTTTTTTCTTTTTTTTTTTAGAGACAGAGTCTCCCTCTGTTGACCAGGCTGGAGTGCAGTGGCGCGATCTCAGCTCACTGCAAGCTCCGCCTCCCGGGTTCACGCCATTCTCCTGCCTCAGCCTCCCAAGTAGCTGGGACTATAGGCTCCCACCACCATGCCCGGCTAATTTTTGTGTTTTTTTAGTAGAGACAGATTTTCACCATGTTTGCCAGAATGGTCTCGATCTCCTGACCTCGTGATACACCTGCCTCGGCCTCTCAAAGTGCTGGGATTACAGGCGTGAGCCACCGCGCCCGACCTGACTCCAGAACTTTTTATCTTACCAAACAGAAGCTCCACGCATCAAACAACAATTCCCATTTCCTGTTCCCCACCTGGCTCCATGAATTTGACCCCTCCAGGTACCTCGTGTAAGTGGAATCTACAGGATTTGTCTATTTGTGTCTGGCTTATTTCACTCAGCACAAAGTCCTCAGGGTTCATCCATGTTGTAGCAAGTGTCAGAATTCCCTTGTTTTTAAAGGTTGAGTAGTATTCCGGGAGGCCTTCGGTTTTATTCTGTGGGGTGATTGCGGTGGGGAATTCAGAGAGCAAGGGGTTGGCTCTGACCCAGCGCCCCTCCCCGCAGCCTGCCCTGCTGGGAGCGTGATGGAGTGACTGCGATCAGCTCTGTGGGAGGAGTGAGGAGCACGTCTAATTTCAGCAGCTGGAAACAGAATTCCTCAGGGCCAGAACGAGGGTGAAGAGAGTGAGGCACTTGCCTTGGGTCCAAAACTAAACTCAGTGATCTAGAAAAATCATAGGTTACTGCAATATCTAAGAACTGAAATCCAGAATGACCAAAATATCACAATTTTAAATAAAGACAGAATCAGCCTCAGTGGTTTCACCCCTTGGTCTCAGGCTCCAATATGGTTTGGCGTGGCACTGATCTTGTCTTTATCTAAAATTTCAATTTTTTTCATCATGGGTGTTTTGCATTACTTTTGTATTAAAGTAGTAAGACGTACACAACCTAAAATTCCGTTTTGACGATTTTTAGGTGTGCATTAAGAATGCTTGCAATGTGTGCAATCATCCCCACTATCCATTTCCAGGACTTTTTCCATCTTCCCAAACTGAAACTCGACCAACTGCCCACTACCACCTCCCCTACCAGCCCCTGGTAACCTCTGCTTTACTTTCTATCTCTATGAATTTCACTATTCTAGGTCCCTCATGTAAATGGAATTGTACAGCATTTGTCGTTTTTGGAGTGGCTTATTTCATGGAACATAATTTCCTCAAGTTTTATCCGTGTGGCAGTGCATGTCATTATTTCATTTCCTTTTAGGGCTGAATAATGCTCCACTGTGTGAAGAAACCACATTTTGTTGATTGGGTTTGTTTCCACGTTTTCAGTCTTATGAATAACGCTGCTGTGATGAACATGAGTGTGCAAGTATTCCTTTGAGTCACTGATGTTTTCTTTTGGGTATTGGGATTTGCTGTATTACAAGGTAATTCTAGGTTTGCTTTTTTTTTGGAGTCTCGTTCGGTTGCCCAGGCTGGAGTGCAGTGGTGCGAGCTTGGCTCATTGCAACCTCTACCTCCAAGGTTCAAGTAATTTTCCTGCCTCAGCCTCCCAAGTAGCTGGGATTACAGGCATGTGCCACCATGCCTGGCTAATTTTTGTATTTTTAGTAGAGACAGCGTTTCACCATGCAACTTTTTGATGAACCACCACACTGATATCCACAGTGCTCGCACCATTTTGCTTTCTCATCTGTAATGGACAAGGGATCCCGTGTCTCCACATCCTGGCCGGCCCTCATTCTCTGTGTGGATTCACTAATTTATGACAGCCATCAGGAATGAGTATGAGGTGGTATCTCGGTTTGGTTTTGATTTGCATTTCCCTAAAGACTAATGATATTGAAGATCTTTTCATGGGCTTATTGGCCATGTGTATAACATTTTTGGAGAAGTGTCTGTTCAGGTCCTTCACCCATTTTTGAATCAAGTTGCTATTTTTTTGTTGTTGAGTTACATTTGTGTCACTGAAATAAAATGTTTAAATTTGTGTTTGTTTTAGAGCAGTTTTAGGTTCATAGCGAAATTGAGAGGAAGGGACAGATTTCCCACAGACGCCCACCCCCACACCTGAACAGTCTCCCCCATACCAACACCCCAGCAGGAGTGATGCGTTTGTTGTGCTCAGTGAGCCGGCACTGACACAGCGTGATCACCTGGAGCCCAGGGTTCACCGCAGGGCCCACTCTTGCTGTTGTACCTTCCATGGGTTTGGACAAATGTGTCCTGGCAGGTATCCACCATTTTCATATGACTTTTGATTTTTAAAAATATTGGTTAAAATGTGACATCTTCATCACTGAGACTTTTTTTTCAGCACCATCTTAAATGTTGTGTTTCCCTGCCCTGCTCTTCCTGGGGAGGAACATGTTGGGGTAACCGCTCCAGACGGGAAGGTGAACCCCTCAGCATGGGGTCCTGGAGGGGCAGGGTGGGGGCTGGGAAGGTCAGGGCTGCGGGGTCCTCAGGGCTGCGATGCGGAGCCCTTCCTGCAGTCTTCAGCGTGGACTATGCTGCAGCGTGGGCCTTCTGAGGGGCTTCTCAAGGAAAGGAAGGAAAGGGTTTGAGTTCCACATTGGGGCCAAAGCCTGGGAGATGCAGAGGAACCACTGCGAATGGGGCACTGAGGCTGCTGAGGATGCACAGGGGACCTTGGGAGCTTCCCAGGGAGGCTCGGGTATGGGCCGAGATCCTCCGAGGAGGGAGGGGCGGCAGCGAGGGGGCCCCGCCCCTGCCTTCCAGCCCTGGGTGGCTGCAGCATCCTGGGCCAGTGGGTCTTCATGAGAGTCCTTAGCCCCAAGCTCCGACGGCTCCTCCTTCCCTTCCTGTTCAGGGCAGCAGGTGGCTCACCCACCATGTGGCAATGTCTGGAGGAGGTGGGTGCTGTCCTACTCTCCATGGAGCTGGGAATCACAGGCCCCTGCAGGAATCCAGTGCCATTAACACAGAGCTCTCACCAGCCGCTGGCGAGGCCCAGTTTGCACAGGCCCTCAGCATTTTAAGAGGTGGGGTTGTTGGGTCACTCATAATACATCAGTTGCCCTTATGCTCAAAGAAAGAAGTGCCTTTTCCCAGTGGCCCAGCTGCGACGCACACGGCTTCCTAAGGCACACGAGGGCATGTGTTAACTGTTAAGCCCGTTTATTAGAGCTGCGGAAACAGGCATTTACATTGGTTGCCAGCTGTCCGTCCAACATCTGTGATGATGGTGCACCTCCAGGGAGAAAAGCAAGGCGAGATCGCACACGGTGTGCCTAAGTTGGGAGATTTCCCTCACTCCTCATCCTGTGACTAGATTGTGTCCGTGTCATCTAATGGGAGAAGCCTGCTGTAAGGCTTTTTCTCTCTCCTGGAAGGACCTCAGCTCCACCTCCACTGGAAGGCCCTAATCATTGCATGATTGGATTAAAGTGTTGATTGGCGCATTCTCCCCGAGCCGGTGGCAAAGCTCGCTCTCAAGTGTCTGTGTAGATCTGTCAGGGTGCTCAGCTGCAGGGGATAGGAGACTCCACGCAACTTCGGGCAAGCAACACTAACATTAGAGAACAATGTGTTGAGCCAGGCATGGTGGCTCATGCCTGTAATCCCAGCACTTTGGGAGGCTGAGGTGGGAGGATCGCTTGAACTCAGGGGTGCGGGACCAGCCTGGGCAACATAGCGAGACCTCACCTCTACTAAAAAAAAAAAAAAGAAGAAAAAAAAAAGAAAGGAAAAAAAAGAGCAATATGTTGACCACAAACACTGACCAACTGACCATCACATTTCAGACCTGATAGATCCACAACTCCCTGTCCCCTTCTGTAAGATTCTCACTCCTTTTTGCTGCTCAGATCTTCCTTCTGGAGTCACTTTCTTTCTTCCTGAAATGCATCCATTTCAAAAGTCCTTTTGTGAGAGTTGTTGGTGGGACAGTCTCTCCTTTTGTGTTTATCTAAAAATATCTTTATGTTTCTCCTTGAAATATAGTTTCACCAGGTATATGTCTAGATTGACTATTGTTTTCTTAGGCACCTTGAGGATGTCCTCCCACAGTTGTCCGGTTGAACTCAGTGTAGTCTGTTCACTTTTCTCCCTGCAAATCCCCGCCCCCAAACCAGTCTCCTTTCTTCTCCAAACCCGACTCTCCCCAGTCTTCATGCTTAGCAGTAACCTTGCTTCTGGCTTCCCTGACAGAATAGAATTATTCAGAAGGGATCTTCTGCAGATGCCACCTCCCTGAATCCTGCACCAGGTGCTGCAAGTGACAAACCCCTTTCCTAAGGCAGGCCCTCACCTTGTGGGCTGGATCCAGGCCCCTCCCACCTGCCCGGTGGCGTTCCGCAGCCCATCTTCCTCTGGTTCCCACACTTTCCCTCAATTTCCCACATTCCCGTCAGCCTTCAGACCTGCTGTTGGGTTAAGTTTGGGTTTCCCAGAAACAGATTCTGAGACAGGATTCCAATGGAAGTGGTCTATTTGGGGGTGCAGGGAAGGGAAGTATCTTGGGTGGGGTTCAACTTGGAGTTGTGTGTACTTGCTGGGGAGAGACAGCAGCAGGACTGAGCAGCGGGAGGAGTTCAACAGTGGTGCAGCAGCAACCAGAACCTTAGTGGAGCCCACAGAGATCCCTGGACCTGGGGTGGCCGTGCCAAGGTGTCCTGAACTGAGGCCAGGGGGCAGGCATTTGCATCCACCTGGATCAGTCATTGGATATTCCCACTTTCCATGCTAGCTACCGTCCCAATTTTTCTCCTCTTTGTAGAGAACAACTTCATTAAGGAGTTGTCTGTAGTGTCTGTCTCCCATTCCTTTTCCCCCTTTTTCTTCACCCCGAAGTCAGGTTCTTGGGACCACCATACTGTCAGACCCAGCGGTTGTCTACCATGCCCTGTTCTTCTTCACCTACAATGCTGCTGCACTGTATCCTCCTTCCTCACACGCACTGTTCACTCTGCTTCAGGACTCAAAGCCCTCCTGGTGCTCGGCCCTTGACTGCTCCTTTTGTCTCCTTTGAGGAGCCCTCTTTCATGCCCCAGCCTCTCAGTGTTAGATTTGGTTCTTTCTCTTTATCCTACACTCACCCCAAATTTGTGTCTCCAACCTACACTCACCCCAAATTTGTGTCTCCAACCTTAAACTCTGCACAAACTCAGGACTCGTATATTTAAAGTCCCAGCTTGACATATCCACGTGTGTGTGCCTCGTAGACATTTAAGCTCATGTCTCCAAACGATTTCCCAATAACCCCAGATGTGTTCCATCCACAGACTGCGGCATCTCAACGGCTGGCAATGAGATTCTTCTAGTTGCTCAGACCCAAACTTTGTATCATATTGACTTTTTTCTTATTTTCTTTTCTTTTCTGTTTTTTTTTTTTTTTTTTTTTGAGATGGAGTCTTGCTCTGTTGCCCAGGCTGGAGTGCAGTGGCGCGATCTCAGCTCAATGCAAGCTCCGCCTCCCGGGTTCACGCCATTCTCCTGCCTCAGCCTCCTGAGTAGCTGGGACTACAGGTGCCCGCCACCACGCCTGGCTAATTTTTTGTGTTTTTACTAGAGACGGGGTTTCACCATGTTAGCCAGGATGGTCTCAATCTCCTGACCTCGTGATTCACCTGCCTCAGCCTCCCAAAGTGTCCTGTTTCCTTACATCCAGTCTATCAGGGATTTCTGTAAGCTCTACATTCAAAATTTATCCAGGATTCAACCATTCATTTTCTGGATGGCTGCAATGCGATAAGCCCTTAGGAAGTCTCCGTGCTTCCGCCCTTGTACTCCCACTGTCTGTTCTCAGTTCAGAAGCCAGAGTGTTGCTTTTCAATTGTCAGTCAGATCATGTCACTCCACTGCTCAAAACCCTGTGTCGGGACAGACGTCTGCTCCCAACCATGATGAATGAGCAACAGGGGCTGCATGACCTTCGTCTTTACATTGGGCAAGAGAGACAAGCAACTGCATTCCCAGGAGATGAGTGGGAAATAGGAAGCAGCCCTGTCTTTGCCTGGCTTTCTGTTTGGAGGTTTCCACACTGCTGTGTGGGGGTCAGGGTGGGGGTGGGAAGCTAAGCAGAGCACTGAGGCTTCTCCAGGGGGTCACCAAAAACCAGGGGTCATACTTACAAAAAGGAAAGATCTATGCAAAAAAGAGCTGCAGAGTAGGAGCGAAGGGGTCCTCTTGAATCTTTGTTGATACCATAATAATAATAATAACAAATAAATACATAAAAAATAAAGCCTGAGTCAGGTGAAACTCACCAGGTCACACAAAGAGTAACTCACTGGAGCTGGATTGAACTGTTCGTTCATAAAATCCACCTGAAGACAGGATCGTTCAAGTTCTCAGTTGCAGTTGCAGTTGCAGTTCAGAATTCCTTCTTGCTCATCACCGGGCGTTCGGTAGACACCTTAGAAGAGCCACACTTTAGTAGTGGGCCTAAGCTATCTCTAGAGCACAGGATACTCTAGACCTGTCCTATAAAGCTAAAAACAAGCCTAGAAAGTGTGTAAGTGAACTGCAAGTAACTAAACTACCAAGCAGGACAAACCCCAAAGCTCCTTAAAAGAGGATGGCAAAATCCAGACATTCAACAATGAAACATTCATGACATTCAGCATCTGATCAAATCTACATGCCAAAAAGCCAGAAAATGTGAACCGTAGCCAGGGCATAAGATTGTCAATAGAAACAGACCAAAGGATGATAGAAATAATGGAAATGCCAGGCAACAATGTTAAACAATTATTATAACTACGTTCAAATACTTAAATGAAGAGATAACCATAGTGAGAAAAGAAATGGAAGGTATAAAAAGAAACTACATGGAAGCGGTAGAGCTACGTCTAAAATGCAAATTTCACTGGGTTAGCTTGACAGGTGATTCAAAGACTAGTGAACTTGAAGACATAATTCTAGAAGTGCTCTAAGACAAAGCACACGGAGAAAAAAGGCTGGAAAACAATAAACAGATTCTCAGTGACTGTGGGGCAATAGTAAGTCATCTAAGGTATGGAAAATTGAAGTCTTCCAAAGTGAGGAGAGGACACAAAATGTTTTAAGATATAATGGATGAAAAATTTCCAAATTTGAAGAAAACCATAAATCTATAAATCCAAGAAGTGCAATGAAGACCAAGCAGGATAAATACAAAGAAAACCACAGCAAGCCACATCATAATCAGTTTTCTGAAACCAGTGTTAAGGAGAAAATCCTAGAAGCAGCCAGAGAAAAATGAGACATGTAACATACACAGGAACATGGGGAAAATGATAGCAGTGTTTTTTTTGGAAACAATGTAAGCCAGAAGTCAATGGGGTAACATTTCAAAAGAAGCACAAGAAAGAAGCTATTAATCTAGAATTCTGTATCCTACAAAAATATCTTCTAAAAATGAAGGCAAAATAAACATTTTAAGGCATCATCAGACTTGTACTACAAGAAATGTTAAAGAAAGCTCTTCAAGCATAAAGAAAACAATACCAGGTAGAAACCTGGCTCTATGAAAAGGAATGAAGACTGTGAGAATGGCAATTATGTAGATAAACGTAAAAAAGTTTTTTAAACAAGTAAAAGCCCACTTAAAGAATGGTTATTTGTAGGCAGTGTGGTGGCTCACACCTGTTATCCTAACGCTTTGGGAGGCTGAGCTGGGCAGATTGCTTGAGCCTGGGAGTTCCAGACCAGCCTGGGCAACATGGCAAAACCCCATCTCTACAAAAATACAAAAAATAAAATAAAATAAAATAAAAAATACCAGAGCATGGTGGCATTCGTGCCTGTAGTTTCAGCCACTTAGGAGGTTGAGGTGGGAGTATTATCTGAGCCTGGGAAGGTCAAGGCTGCAACGAGCCGTGATCATGCCACTGCACTCCAGCCTGGGCGACAGAGTGAGATCCTGTCTCCAAAAACAAAACAAAACAAAACAAAAACAAAAAAGAAAATAAAGATTGGTTATTGGTATTAATAATGATATTTGTGGTAGTGGCATTCTGGTGGTTCATAAACATTCTAAAAACTTGATTAAATATTTTAAAATTACAGATGTGATGCATGTTCATTTTATTCTAAACCCTTCCAATCTATTACCTGAAGGAAACAATGTTTTACATATATATATACATATATATGGAATATAAAATATATGGAATATAAATTGGTGTTTTACATTAACTATTTACATTATTCTGCTACATGCATTTAAAAACATCTATTAAAAGACTTTTTTCTCACTTTTTAATGTCTTTAAAAGACAATTGACTGTTTTAAACAAAATGTCAACTATGTACTTTGTTTTGGGCTTACAACATATTAAAAAGTAATATCTATGACAACAATAACATGAAGGATGGGAGGGGTAAGGTTGAAGTATACTGTAGCAGGAATCTGACATCATACATGAAGTGATAATATAATATCAATTGAGGGTAGATTGTGATAAATTAAATATGTATATTTTAAATAATGGGGCAAACACTAAATATTAGAACAAAGAGATAGTTTTCTATATACTAGTGAGGAAATAAAATCCTAAAATCATACTCAACCCTAAAGAAGCAAGGAAAAAAGAGAAAGAGGAACAGAGAGCAGATAGGATAAACAAAAAACAAATAGCTAGATGATAAACTTAAATCCAGTGATACTGATTAATTGTATTAAGTGTAAAAGTCAAAACTCTCCAATAAAAGGCAGAGATTGTGACACTGGATAAAAAAACAAGGTTCACTTTTGTGTTGTCTATAAGAAACTCATTTTAAATACGCATAAATAAATTGTATGTCTATATGCTAGCAAAGAACAGTTGGTGATTGAAATAAAAAATAACACCATATGATAAACAAACCATATACTCAAAAATCAAAGAGATCATGGGTACTGAAAGGACACAGGAACCAATTTGAAAGAGCTCCCAGTGGGCAAAGCCACAACTTGAGCAACAAAATAAATAATAATAATATTGGATTATAACCAAAATAATAAAATATTTTTCTCAGGTTATTTTACATACACACACACATATATACATAATAAATACATACTTTTAATATTTTACATTATATAAAATAATGTGCAATATATAATATTAAATTATAAATATCAACATTAAATAAATAGTATATTACTTATAGCAGCTCACACTGATCTGAATAAATAATAGAAGAAGTAAATAAATGGGAGAAAAGGAACAAAACCTCGTTAAAGAAGAATTCTTACTAACAAATGTAGAAGAAATGAGGTAAATAGAAAAATCATCATTGAAATTCCACAGCAATAATTGCTGGAGGCAAGTTACACCAATGGATGCTAAAATTGGTGGGCAAAAGTTTAAGAAACAGGACATTTGCACAGTCTCAAAGTATCTTTCCCAAGAGTTACTAATTACGAAAAGAAAAGTAGTAACTGCACAGTGAAGGAATAGGACAGATACTATCTTTACCAAGTTACCAAGGCTCACATCACTAGTAATAAACAAAGTAACTGTCTAATCTGATGCACTTAGAAGGGCACAAAACTCCAGTAGTATTCTTGATAATGCGTGACCAGGAATAGTTGTGAGAAACGCAGTGGCTCAAGCCTGTAATCTCAGCACTTTGGGAGGCTGAGATGGGCGGATCACGAGGTCAGGAGATCGAGACCATCCTGGCGAACCCAGTGAAACCCCGTCTCTACTAAAAAATACAAAAAAACTAGCCGGGCGAGGTGGCGGGCGCCTGTAGTCCCAGCTACTTGGGAGGCTGAGGCAGGAGAATGGCGTGAACCCGGGAGGCGGAGCTTGCAGTGAGCTGAGATCGCGCCACTGCACTCCAGCCTGGGCGACAGAGCGAGACTCTGTCTCAAAAAAAAAAAAAAAAGAAAATATCAAATCAAACCCAATTGAGAAACGCTCTACAAAATATCTGACAGAGCATCAAGCCATGAAAACATCTTCAAGTCATGAAAGAGAGGAATACTGAAGAACTGTCACAGATGTAGAAGACGACGGAGACACGCCAACTAAATACAATGTAGGATCCTGGATGGGATCCTGGAAGTGAAAAATAACATGAGTGGAAAACTGGTAGAATCCAGATAAAGTCTGTAGTTGAGTTAATAGTATTGTACCAATGTTAATTTCTTAGTTTTTGTGATTAGATTGTGATTATGTAGAATGTTAGCATGAAGGCAAGCTGGGTGAAGAATACACAGGGAGTCTCTGTACTATTGATGTGAGTCTTCCGATATTTTAACATTACCTCCAAATAGAAAGATCTTTAAAAACGATACTCCTTACAATAGCATAAAAGGTATGAAATGTCTAGAGATAAATCTCACAAACATGTGCAAGACATGTACACTAAAAACTACAAAATATTGCTGAGGGAAACGAAAGAAGGTATAAATAAGTGAAGAGATACACCAAGTTCATGAATCTGAAGTCTCAATATTGTTAAATGTCTAGTCAGCCCTCAGTGATCTATAGATTCAACTTAATCTCAACTAAAGTTACATCTGTCTTTTTTGTAGAAATGGATAAGTTGATCGTAAAATTTATATAGAAATATAGTGAGCATAGAACAGTCAAAGCAATTAAAAAAAAGTGAGGGGGACTTACAGTATTCAATTTCAAAACCCATTATAAAACTATAATAATTAAGGTAGTATGGTAGTGTAAGAACAGCTCAACGGAACAGAATAGAGAGTCTGGAAAAATACATATAGTATAATAAGTCTTTATATGATGTATGTATTTTCAATTGACTTTTGAAAGAAGGGCCAAGCTAAATTATTGGGAAAAGGGAAGACTTTAAAACAAATGGTGCTGGAATAATTAGCTATTCATCCATAAAGATATAAACTTCAACCCTACCTTAGACAATACAGAAAAATTAACTTAAGATGGACCACAGGCCTAAACAAAGTCAAAACCGTAAAACTTCTAGACACTTTGTTACCTTGGGGAAGACAAAGGTTTCTTAACAGAGAACAACAATCCCACCAGCATAAAAGTTAAAACAGGCAAAAATGGACATGATCAAAATAAACAATGTCTGCATTTGAAAAGACCTGTTAAGAAAATGAAAAGACAAGTCACAGACAGGGAGAAAATATTTGCAATACATACATCTGATAAAGAGTTATATCCAGAATATATTTAAAATTCTTACAACCCAATAATATAATGCATGCAACAATTAAAGAGTTGGACAAAAGGTTTGGACAGACACTTCGTAAATGAAGGTACACAAATGGCCGGGATGCCCTGGCTGCTTCTCTTCCTGAGAGACACTCTCCCATGTCTTGGTCTCATCAACTCCTTCCTCTCTTTCAATTCCCCTCGCAAATTTTACCTTCTCAATGAAGCCTCTCTTGAAATTGCTTTCAGGTGTAATATTAAAAGTTGATATGTAGTAGCTGTGCATACTTTGGGAGTACCTGTGATATTTGGATACCTGTATACAATGTGTAATGATCAAATCAGAGTAATTGGAACATCCTTCACCTCAAATATTGATCTTTTCTTTGTGTTGGGAACATTCCAGTTCTTCTTTTCTAGCTATCTTGAAATGTACAATAACTTGTTAGCTATAGTCTCCACACTAGACTATTGAATGCTAGAACTTACTCCGTCCATCTAACTGTATTTTGTAGCCACTGGCCAACTTCTCTCCCTCCCTCCTGCCCTTCCCAGCTCTAGTAACCACCATTCCACTCTCCATGAAATCCACTTTTTTTAGCTCTCACATGTGAGTGAGAACATGTGATGTCATATAGCCTAAGTTCTGTTGAGTAACGAAGGCGCCCTCTTACTGGCTAAACCCAACAGAGGCTTTATTTCTTGCTTTTACGGCTCCTGCAAAGTTTGCTGGGGACCTGAGTAACTCTCCAGGGAAATGCCTCCACTGGAGCAGCGTGGGTCCAGGTTGCCATTTTCAGGCTCGGCCTCCACACGTGCCACAGGAGAGAGATGGCTTTGCCGAGTCTGGTGGTGTCAATGGCTGTAGTCTAGGAGCGAGTCACATCTCTTCCTCTCAGAGCCCTTTGGCCAGAGCTGGTCCCAAGCCCAGGCTAATTGCTGGGGTCAGAGACTGTGTTCCTCTGTCGCCTGGAGGAAGAAGAGCATTTAATATGGGTAAGCAGCAGAAGTCTCCACTTGCAGCAGGTGGATTTTCTCAAGTTGCCCCTTCCCTGGCGTTAGAACCTCTGAGGTTCTGGTTTGGTGCAAGGATGGCAATTCTGCCGTCCCACCTTCTTTCTGCCCCTGGATGGCCACTGAACGCTACTGGGACTGCTTGACGCCTGAGGTGGCTTCATGCCAGCAATGACTTAACACTCTCACTCTTGGCTTTCCCCTGCCTTTGGCCTCTGGGGAACTCCTTTCCTTTCTTGTAAGCTCGGTTGCATGTGGCAAGTGATGTTTAGTGTGTTTTATACAGCACCCTGGGCACTTAGTTTTGGGAGGTATTTGTATTCACACTTTATAGAGGAGGAAAGAAAGCAGAAAGCTTCAGTGCCTTGCCCGAACCACACATCAGGGATGTCCTGGAGCCGTGCTTCTCAGCCAAGCTCTCCTCTTGGGAGCCATGGTAGTCTCCTTCCTACAGAGAGGGGAAGGATGGGGTCTGGCATGGAACTTTGGGGCAGGCTTCCCAGAGGAGGTAGCCTTTGACCTGGGCCAGAAGGACAGACAGTGGGTCAATGGGAGGACATGGCGGAGGATGGAGCCTGGGCAAGGGCCTGGGGGTGTGAAAAGGCGGAGACACATGTTAGATGCTCAATCAATGTTTGCTGAATAAACGAATAAATACATAGCCAGGGAGAGGAACAGGAGGATGAATAACGCTGTTGGTAAAGCATGAGTCAGTTTCTTGCAATGGCTTGTGTTTGACCTGCCGTTTTTCTACCTGCTCTTGCCTAATTTCCTAAGCTAAACAAACTGGGAAGAATTTGTGGGAATGCCAGAGAATGAGTCTCTCTTCCAGTCTTAGCAATTGCAGTTACCTAAAATTACAAGCCTGTCTGATCTCATTAGCAAAATAAGACTCAGCAAGGACCCAAGGTGGAAGTTCAGTCCTGACAAGGAGACGCTGAGGTCTTTTCAGGGCTCCAGCTCCCCGTTCCCCACTCCTGGAGCCCCCCGCCCCAGCGCCCTGACTAACATCTCAAATCTCTGGCAGCTGGAGGCCTGTCGAGTTAGCTCCCGCAGGTCTGGTCCATCAGCACGCCTGGGGAGGAAGAGAAAGCAAACAGGGAAATTCCGAGTTCAGCCTGGACTTCAGTCAAACCCCCTTTCCTTCATAAACACCCTCCCCTGTGCTTATTACAATGAGGGAACTGGAGCCAGTGGCCCGGAGCAGGGATTAGATGATCCAGAAAGGGCCACCGAGGCATCTGTCGATGGGAAAGCCAGCGGAGTGTGTCTCAGCCAGTTAAGTGATGGCTCTGCACAGCACTTAGAGGAACGTTTAGGGGCCTCAGACACTATTTAAGGACTTAGAGTTTCAGGTAATGAGAGAACCACGGACATCTAAGCTCGCAGAATAAAATCAAGAGGTTGTATTTGTAGAGTAAAGTGGAGGCTCTCTTGGGATCGTTTTAGAAGACAGAAACATGTTGCCTGCTCTGATGGCTAGGGTATTTCGCAAGAGTAGTGCTGCTTTATTGATCGCCTCCTGGGGGCCAGGCTGGAATTAATGCTTTTACACCCATTAGCTTAAGCAATCCTCATAAAAGCCCTGCAGAGCAGGTGTCATTATCCCTGTTTTGCAGATGAGGGATTGAAGATGAGGTGGTTAAGTAACTCGCCGCAGGTCACTTAACTGGTAAGTGTGGCCTGGACCAGCCTGTCCATTAAGCTCTGGGGGCCCAGGGCAAGGATGTCTGTCTCGACCTGATACCTTTAGGGGTCCAAGAACATCTCTCTAACTTTGCTTAAACCAGAAAAAAAATGTGGAAGCATTTGAAGGTTTATTAAATTGTTTTTGTTTTTAAATTTTATTTATTTTTTTTCATACTTAGGGACATTCGCTACCATTTCTCCCCCAGCTTTTATTTTGGCTGCAAAGCTACACGTGCAGGTTTGTTACGTGGCTAAATTGCATGTTGCTGGGGTTTAGTGTACAGGTAATTTTGTCACCCAGGTCATCCGAATAATACCTGAGAGGTAGTTTTTCCATCCTCGGCTTCTCCCCTCCTCCGCCCTCAAGTAGGTCCCAGGGTCCCCTGTTCCCTCCTTTGTGTCCATGTGTGCTCAATGTTATAAGTGAGAACATGCAGTATTTGATTTTCTGTTCCTGCATTAATTCGCATAGGATAACGGCCTCCACCTCCATCCGTGTTGCTGCCAAGGACGTGATGTCGTTCTGTTTCATGGCTGCGTCATATTGCATGGTGTATAGGTACCACATTTTCTTTATCCAGTCCACCACCGATGCGCGTCAATGTTGATTCCATGTCTTTGCTATTGTTGCATAGTGCTGCAAGGACATGTGCCTGTCTTTATGGTAGAAGGATTTGTATTCCTTAAATATGTTTTTAAATACAGGTATTTTTATGGTGGGGGAGGCCCATGAAAATCGCAGTGCCCTCTGGGGAAATCTCATAGAGCCACTGGTTACTTCCCAAGCTCAGGCGCTCGGAAGGCCCAGGAAAGCTCCTCAAAGGCATGGCGACGATGAGGTAAATAACCGCAGGGGTGCGGGTGCTTCTGGCTCCTCTGATGTCCTGCACAATCATCGCAAGCACCATCAGATGAGGTGCCCTGGACAGCGTTTCCTCTTCACAGCCTTGGGGGATGGAAGTCATGCCTGTGTGTGTACCCAGACCTGGGGGATGGAAGTTACGCCTGTGCTGTACTCAGCCCGCCCCACGTCAGCACTGCTGCCCAGTACAAGCCCCCGTCAGGGTTTGCAGACCAGGTTCAGTGTGTTCCTTCATTCCAGCCTGTCTGAGGGAGGCTGTGGCCTGTGGCCAGGACAGGAGGGACCGAGGTGTCCCTGTGAAGAGCAGGTTGTCCAGAGGTCCAGTTAGTGGCCTTGGAGAACACTGACAGCAGCACAGCCTCAGCCTCACTCCCTGGTATGCAACGTGGTGGCTTCTCTAAGGAGGATGGGGGAGTTTTCTTAGGCCAAACATCCAGGGTGCCGTCCTGCAGGTGCCCACTTTGACACCTCACCTTCACTTTGTGGCTCAAGACAAATGGCCTGGGGAAAGATGGTGTTGAAGTGGAGGCAGCAACCACGGGCAGCTGGTCCGTGGGACTCGTCTGTACAGGGAACCGAGACGGGGCTGCAACTGGAGGTGAGCAATGGGATGTGGGGCCAGGCGGGTTTCTGAAGACCGGGAATACTCACTCCAGCAATGGGGACACTCTGCCTTCTCTTTTGCCCACTCAGTCCCATTTGTTGTTTTGTTTTGTTTTTACAAACTTTTTATTTTGGAACAATTTTAGATTTATAGAAAAGTTACAAAGATAGTACAGAGAGTTCCCGTTCACCCCCCACCCGGTCTTCCCTTTGTGAACTGCGCACATTACTGTGGTACATTTGCCAGCACTCAGAAGCTGACATTGGGCCATTGTTAACTCAACTCCAGACTTTATTTGGATTTCGCTAGTTTTCCCATTAATGTCCTCTCTCTGTTCCAGGACCCATGCCAGGGGACCTCATTGCATTTAGTTGTCACGTCTCCCCCGGCTCCTCTGGTCTGTGTCACGTTGGTTTTGATACCTGCTCGGGGCCAAGACTAGGACCAGAGAGGTGAGTGAAGAGAGCTCTGGTGGCTCCGGGCCAGGGGTTGGGCAGACAGGGCGCCCTTTCGTGGTGCTGGAGAGCTGGCAGCACAAATGGCCTGGGCTCGCAGGGATGGCCGGCAAAGGCAGGCGCAGGGGGCTTTGGAATTGCTTTAAAAGGGGGAGGGGGTTCTGATTGAAAAGCCAGCATGAATAATAACATCCAGCACTGTATTTTGATGGGATAATTGTTTTATATTTATAAAGATTCTTAATTATCTCCAGCAAATGCATTTAGCTCACTTGGTAATTGAATTAAGGAAAATGTCTTTTCAAGCATTGTAAGTCATTGCTGTAATAAAAAAAGAAGGAAGAATGACTTTAAAGTACCTCCCTACATGACCTAGACAAACTTGTTATTACTGAAAGCTGAGTAATCCCATTAAGGCCTCAGTTCGTTCTAACAGAACAGGCGCTCTGGAGACGCCACACGAAAATTGCAAGAGATGGGGGAAGCTTCCTTTCTTTGGGAAGCCTCTGCCGACCCCACTTTGAGCGGATCCTGCCCTCCTGGTGCCCTGGACATACTTTTATTTTTGTGCTTATCACACTGACCTGTGAGAGCCTCCTGGTCAGCTTCAACTCCCCTTTATCCCCCACATGTCCTGAGAGCTCAGATGGACGGCATTTGCCCACTTCAGTATCTCCCAGCACAGCCAATAAAGGAGCACGTGAGATGCTTCCCAACCTGTGTGATTACCCCTCCTGCCACAGCAGGGAACAGTCCTTCATAAATCCTGTGTCTTTGGAGGAACGTTTTCTGGTACACTGCAGCAGCTGTGGCTTGCAATGTCTAAGTTACCAGGATGTCGGTGAGAAGGGCCCTGACCAGGGCGGAGTAGGGGGGACCTGCGGCATTCGGGAGCATGAAGCCTTGGTGCTGGAGTCTCCAGGCTCGCCAGGCAGCTCTGGGGCTGGGGGTGGGGCTGGGAGGAGCCCAGACAGATAGGCCCTGAGCTTTGAAGAAAAATCAATATTCACCAGGGAGTTGATGGTATCATAAAAGTCTCAAGTTGCACTGCCATTTCCTGGCCCCTGAGTGGCCCAAGGTGAGCTCTGCTGAGGAGGGAGCTGCCCTGCCTGCCCCTCCCCTGCACTGCCTGTCTGAGGTCCCAGAAGGAGCAGGAGAAACCCAGCAGGCATCTTAGGTGGTAGAGCCACTCGAGTGAGCCACAGCAGCGAGGCGAGGACGGTGGCTCCCTCTTTCTTTCGGAGGTGCATACATTCAAAAAAATAACTACTCAATGCCTGCTATACCCAGGCCTGGGGCCACGCTCTGGTGACGCGGCCAGGAGCCCAGCAGACAGCATGCTGCCTCCATGGAGTCTACAGTCCTGCGTGGAGATCAATGTTGAACGGGGAAATCAGACAGGAAACTGGCTAAGTAGAGGCTGATAAGTGTCATCCAGCAAAGCAATGAACAGGCAGGTGGAGGCTCAGGAGGGCTGGTAGGGCTGCTGTTGGGTGGGGCTGTGGGCACTCAGTGGAGCAGGAGCCTGGGCAGTGGGGGGGCCGGCTCCTGACACAGCCACTCCCCGACCACTCTTGGCTTCTCTGCTTCCTTCCTTCTCTCTCTGCCTCCTTCCCACACCCATGCCCAGGTGCTCCTGTAGCTCTGGCATGCATAGGGACACTGAGGTGCCCTATTGCCAAGTGGCCCATCGCCTTCATTTCATAGTCCAGATGCTCTGACAGTGATCCCAGGTGACCACCCATGCATCGCCCGTCCTGGTGGGGGCTGCCCTGTGCCATGCAGCATGCACGACACGGCACAGCATGGCTCATGGCTGCCCAGCACCAGGGGCCGAGAGGGTGATGAGCATAGCAGTGAGCATTCCATGTGGCCATCATGCCTGGGATTGAGTCCTGCTTGCCTCTATCAGGGGATGTCTTTAGGCAAGTCTCTTAACATGCGTGTGCCTCAGTTTTGTCACCTGTAGCCCAATGCCTCAGGGTGCCAAGGGGATCACACGCATGAAGCCCCTGGCAGGGTGTGCCAGGCACGTGTGCACTTGCCCCCTGGAGGGGATGCATCAGCGCGGGCGGAACTCTGCCGTTCCAGCCTCCTGAGGGTGTTGTGGGTCCTGAGGGTCCTGACGCCTCACCAGGCTGGGAGGCAAAGGGGTTTGTAACTTACATAACCGCAGAGAGAGGCAAGGTTGCTGCCCACAATGGTGCTTTCACAGGGCAGCTCTGGGACAGCATCCTCACCCGACTATATGGAATTCCACATCCTTTCCGAATCCTGGTGTTACACAATAGTCACTGAGATATCATGTACCCCATTAATGTTGAGACTTTTATGTATTTACAATTCAGCTTAAATTTTTACCCAGAGAAGTTTTCAAAATGTAACATGTGTTAGTCACTGCGTGAATTGCGAAACCAAGGAAATATCTCCAAAGTGCTGGCCTTGACAATGTAATCTGGCAAGGCTTGGGGAGGAATAAAAATAACACTTCTCAGCATCGCCGTCTCCGAGGGCAGGAGTGATCTGGAGCCCTCCCCAAGCCCACAGGTGGTTGGGCAGCACGTGCGGGGCTGGGTGGCCGCCCTGGGGTCTTCTCCCCACTTCTCCGGCCCCTCCCCGAGGCCAGGACAAGTCCTGCCTGCCCTCAAGCGGGGCGGTTGAGCCCAGGTTGGGGTGGTGGTGAGACAGGGAGACTGGGGAACTGGGCACCCTGATGGGGGTTCTGGGTCTGACGCTTACCAGCCTGGAGGTCCGGGGCATTTCCCTAACCTCAATGTTCACGGAAAGGTTCAGGGGCCATGCCCCGGGTGGCCACAGCAACGGGAAGCTTCCTGGCTGCCTCAAAGGGCTGTTCTGTGGGGGAACCTGGTCCAGGATGATGGAGGGGAGGCAGCAACTGGACTTTTCCCCTTGCAGCTGTAAGGATAGCTTGATTTTTCTAAGCACAACAACCCTGTGTCTCCCCACTGAGTTACAAGCCTGCAGGTGGCTTGATGAACATGTGGTTTCTGGATGTGACATGAAAGTTAGCATTTGCACGCTCTTTGTCTGGTTTCCCTGGGTTTGTTTTTCTTGCTCTTACAGTCCTGAACTATTCCCAATCGTGTTTATGTTGAGGCAGAAGACATGGCTGTGGAGTGTCGGTGCACCAGGGTTTGCCGGGCCCCCGCCTCCCCATCCTTCCAAGAGGCACCAGCTGCAAGGCACGTGCACGTGCCCTCCCGACACCCCAGTCCCCGAAGAGCCTGCTCCTATCACTCCAGGCAGGCACTTTTGCTGGGATTCCAAGGCAGCTGAGCATAGAGCCCACTGTAGAGGCATCGGCCCCTCCCAGGCCTCTAGGAAACCTGCTCTTCTCCTCCGTCCACAGGCATCTGCTCACAGCGCCAGCGGTGCCTCGTGCTCCACCTGGAACGCTACTGTCTGTTGGGGACATGGGCTCCCAGGAGGCTGCATGTGAATGATTTCCGACCTTCAGAACAACCAGGAAGTAGGGACTGGGATTGTTCCCATTCTGCAGATGAGAAGACTGAGGCTTGGGATAACATGCTTGCCCAAGGTCACATGGGCAGTACAAGACAAAGCTAGGGTTGCAAATGGTCACGCTTCCTACGCTTCCTATTTTAATGTTCCTTTTCTGCCAGCTCCTCCTCTGAGTGCTGGCTTTCCCTGCTTACCAAGCCCCCAGCTCCTCACTGCGGTGCCAGAGCACCCAAGAGCCTCCTCTGGCAGTGCCCATGGCCCACAGCACACTCCCTTCGGCTCTATCAGGCCTCCCTTTTGGCGTAAGTGCCACCCACTCACTCCTCTCCTGCTTTCTGGCATCGTTATTTAATTGTCCAACCCTGGTCTGCCCAGTTAGATTGTAAACTCCGAGAGGACGAGGAGTCCGCGCCGGCTGCCCCCGGGCCTGGCCTGGGGCTGCCACGTGGCTGAATCTCAGCCACACTTGCTGTAGAATGATTTGTTGTTATTCTCTGAGGCTGGGTTTCCACGTGTCTGGGCACAGGAGGACAGAGTCCCCCTCCCCGTCCAGGTCCTTGGCTGGCCAGCATTTCAAATGATATTGTTTCATATTAAATTATTTTAAATTCCACGGACCCTGGTTTCACAATCAAATAATTCGATCTTGTTTACAAATGGAATTTTTACTTTTTGACGGTTTCTTGCTTTGCTGGGCTGGATGGTCAGTGAATACGTGTCCTCCCATGCCCTCCAGTCCATCTCTGTTGCCTTCCCTGGGATGCCGTGGAGGCCGGGAACCATCCCCAGGAGTGGGGACGAGGTCGGGGGGGTGGGGTCAAGCAGCTCCGTGCAGGCAGGCAGCTCACTGTGCTCAGGGCCTGGAGATCAGGGCGTTCTCTGCTTCCCCTCTTCCAGCTCCGGCCGTGAGAAAACCCACAAATAACAGAATTGGAAGGGACCTTTGACACCCGTGATTCCAACATCCCTTTTTACAGGTTAGGAAACTGAGGCACAAGGTCCTGGTTCCTGGGGTCGGGCCTTGGACCCAGCACTGGGTCTTTGCACAGCCTCCTCAGGGCTGATCCACACTTTGTTCTCTTCTCCCCCAACCCCACCACATCCACTCAGGTGCCACTCACTGCTTTCACTTACTGAGACAGAGAGAGGGAAAAGTGTGACCTCTGACCTCTAGGAGCTAGGAACTCGGGTTGGGAGGGGCTGTGGATGAGGAGACAGAGGAGGCACAATGAGGTGAACCCTACGGGATTGGGAGGAGCTTGGAAGGCAGTTTAGAAAGGCCACGCAGGAGGCAGGGCGGGACGGCGGGATGGCAGGCCAGGTGCATCCAGCAGCATTTGCAAAGCTGCAGACATGGCCAAGTTCAGTAGCTGTGGCCGGACCCCATTTGTGGCCGTTGATGAGAATCTTGTGACTATTTTAACCAATGTGTTAAACTTCACTCTCTCCCTGTGCGTCTCCTTGTCACCTTGGAGAGTGTTATTAGTCAAGGTTCTCCAGAGAAACAGAACCACAGAATGTACACACACACATGCGCGTGCGTGCACACACATATGCACACACATCACACACACACAAAGAGGGATTTATTGTAAAGAACTGGCTTGTGGAATAACTGAATTGATAAGTCCCAAGATTTTCAGTCAGCAAGCTGGAGACCCGGAAGAGGCTGCTGGGGACTAGATATGTCCCCCCAAAATTCATATGGTAAACCCTAACTTCCAATGTGCTGGTCTTAGGAGGTGGGGTGTTTTGAAGGTAATTAGGTCAGGGGGGTGGAGCTCTGATTAATGAAATTAGTGCCCTTATAAGAAGAGACAGGACAGCTCTCTCTCTCTGATCTCTGTCACCTTAGGACATAGAGACAGGAAGGCCAGCAGGAAGTAGGCCCTCACCAAAACCAAACTGGCAGCACCGTGATGCTGGACTTCCAGCCTCCTGAACGATGGGCAGTAAGTATTTGATGCTTAAGCCACACCAATAAATATTTGATAGCAGCCCGGGCTTAGACAGAGCTGACGTTTCAGTTCAAATCCAAAGGCAGGAAAAAGCTAGATATTCAGCTCAAAGGCTGGCAGGCAAGAGGAATTCTGTCTTACTCAGGGTACAGGATCCCCTTTGTCCTATACAGGCTGTCCACTGATTGGATGAAGTCCACCCATATTAGGGAGGAGAAACTGCTTTACCTGGCCCACTGATTCCAATGTGAGTCTTGTCCCCAAACCCCTCACAGAAACACCCGGAGTGATGTCTGGTCAAATATCTGGATGCTGTGGCCCCACCAAGTTGACGCTGAAATTAACCCTCGCAGAGGCTGCCTCTTTATCATGGGACATATGCATGGAGCCACTCTTCTGGAACTTTCTCTAAGCGAGTGATGGTATGGGGCAGATGAGTGTCATTGCTCTGTGGTCACTTGATGGGTGACCTGGGTTGGTCCCATCAACCTCCTCACTGGGCTTGGCTCAGAATGGCATCAGGCTGTTTTCACAAGTCGACCGGCTCTCCAGGGTCAGGACCAAACCTGCTGAGGAGATCACAGATGGCCCTGACTCCACGCGCCGCCCCAAAGGACCCTAGGGCAGGCGTCTGAGCCAGTCCCAGGCTGCAGAGGTTGACTCAGGAAAGCACCAGGAAAAGTTGGTTGTTAACATCCCAGTCCAATTTTTTTGATTGGGCCTAAAGGCAGGGACTTCCTTCTGTAAAATCTGGGAGCTGAGTGCAGGGCAGGCCTGACAAGGTTCGAGGAGCTGGCTGTGGACTTCAGCTCTCCCTGGGTGTCCAGGAGCTGCCCTGGGCCCTGGTGGCTCCTCCTCATCCCCACCTCTCTGCTGCACCACTATGGCCTGAAGGCCTGCACTGCCTCACAAAGCTGTCCCCAGGCCAGGCTCCTACGAGCACGCCAGGCATCAGAACTCTGGCTGGTGGACCCACAGAGGCCCGGGGTAATAGCAATGAGAAGAACAGGCCACCACCACCCAGCCTGCGGGATGGCCAGGGACACTCATCCAGGGCCATGGGAGTGTGAATCAGTCGAGTACAATATGCATAAGCAGTGTGGCCAGAACCAGAGCTTCGAGGTATCTGACTCCCGGTGTCCTGCTACCATCCCAGCACTGTTGGTTAATGGCGAAAGATGGGGCACTGGGGGTGGGAGGTCTGTGTCTATGCTTGGTGGCACCTAAGAAAGAGCAGCGTTTGTCTGTAAGGATTGAGATGGACAGGTCTCTAAAATAAACACGGCAAAGAACGCAAGAGGCGGAACCCAAAGTATGATTCATTTGGGGGTTAAAAAAATAGATGGTATAGGCTGCGTGGTAGCTCACGCCTGTAATCTCAGCACTTTGGGAGGCTGAGGTTTGTCAGATCACCTGAGGTTGGGAGTTCCAGACCAGCCTGACCAATATGATGAAAGCCTGTCTTTACTAAAAATACAAAAATTAGCCGGGCATGGTGGCGCGTGCCTGTAATCCCAGCGACTCAGGAGGCCGAGGCGGGAGAATCGCTTGAACCCAGGAGGCGGAGGTTCATGCCATGATCTGCAGTGAGCCGAGATCATGCCACTGCACTCCAGCCTGGGTGACAGAGGGAGACCCTGTCTAAAAAAAAAATAATAATAATAGATGGTGTAGATGCTTTTGGAAGAATATGCAGTCACTGCTCACCACAGCATGGAACACGTAGACGGGGGTTACCGCCTGGTGAGTCTCTTCCAGGTCCCTGAATGCAGCTAACTAAGCGAGTCCTGAGTTCCCCAGGAGGCAGGCATTCCCATCCTGCTCGCTTGGCAGATGAAGACACTGAGGTACTGGGAGAACCTGCCCAGGCGATACAGGTGGTATGTGGTGGTTGGGGGATGTGAACTTGAGCTGCTGACCAACTCTGCTGCATGTGCTGATGACTCGGGCTCCTCTGGGAGAGGGGCAGGGGCCGAGGTGGGGTGATTGAGGTTTTGTTTTTGGCCTTTCTGAGTCCTCTGTGCTTTCTTCACAGGTGCACGGATGACTTACTTTCAGAAAATGTCGACAGGGTGCTCTGCAGAAAGGCATGGGCTTTTGTGCCTTTATCATGCTTTTCTGAATTAAAAGAAAAACACAGTCATGTGATTTTAGAAACTGAACCCATGGAAGAGAAAATACTGGGTCTGTGGAAAGTCAGCTGAGGAAACAGCCAGAATGCTGGCAAAGAGGGAAAGATGCCCGGGCTTGGTGGTGGCACCTTGGAGCCTGCTTACGGAGCCAGCTCTAGCTCCCGTGATGCTGAAAGCGGAATGCTGGGCATGGAAGAACCGTGAGCCGTGTCCAGTCCACTTCCTTGTTACACAGGTGGGGAGACTGAGGCTGGGGGAGGGGCTCTCCCCTGCACAGGTGTCACCCAGGGTCCCGCCTGCACCCGAGCCATACCTCTGTGCCCTCCACCCAGGCCCCACTCAGCCGCCCCGAACTGTAATCTGGAAAAGATGAGAGTGGACCAATTATTTCTGTACCATGGTTGCATGATTATCAAGATCAAAAACGCCCGAGGAACTATATTTAGTACAGGACAGAATTCAAAGACTACCTGGTAACAGGAACGTCTGCCTGCAAGGCCAGGCACCCACACGACCCCTCGCTTTGTCTCTTTCTGTCTTGGAACCCAGGCCGTACTTGAGCTCCCATCTGCTACCCCACACCCCACTGGCTGTTGCAAGAGTGATGTTGCCATTGGTGACCGCAGGTCTCCCAGCAGCCTGGTGCCGAGAGGCCACTTCAGGCTCTAACGGGGGCCCGGGTTTCCACGGGAGACGGCAGAGCCACGGTGTGGCAGGCGTCCAGCTCTCCCCCTGATCAATTCTGTGACTTGTCAGAAGACCCCCTACCCGTGGGCCTCGGTTTCCTCATCTGGGAAACAACGGGAGTGACCTGGAGGGCCTCCGCCAGTCTCAGTCTAAGCCCTTAAGACAGAGACAGACACTGTCGGCCTGTGAGCCCCTGGCTTTGCTCTTGCTTCAGGTCAGACGAAGAAAGGACTGGTGGTCTCTGGGCATCCTGAGCCTGTCTCCATGGAAACCAGCTCGCCCACCCCCTCTCTGGCAAGTGTCCTAATGGGTGCCATGGGAAACTGTGGACTCCAGTTGGCGGCCTTGCATTTGAGATTCCTGGCCCAGAGTAATGGAGGGGACCTCATCTTATAGAATATACAGCGAGGGTGTGGAGAGGCTGTGGGGGAAGCACAGCCTGGTCAGCAGGCACTGGGTATCCTGGCTTGAGCTCAGGGCACCTTTGTCCCAGGGCAGGACCCTCACGTCTTGGGCTGCTCCATCCCCGTTGGGGTCTCCCTTCATTCTTGATGAATGTCCACTCACAGAGGGGGCCCCATGCCTCTCCAAAGACCCCCACCCTCCAGTCCTTGTGTCCCTGAGGTTGGCCTCCTGGTGGCCACCTCATGGGGAAGGCCCTGGACACAGGGGCCCGGCCTAATGCAGCATGGCTCCATCTTAACTAGTTATGTCTGCAAAGACCCTGTCTCCAAACAAGGTCATATTTTGGGCTTCTGAGTGGAAGTTGATTTGGGGGACACTCATCAACCCAGCACAACGCTCCCTCTCACCATGCTCTTTCAAGAGAAGGCTCTTGGACACCTGGAGGCCACCAGTCCATTCTGGATCCCCAGAGGCCACTAGTCCTTTCCCCCTCTGACCTGAAACAAGAGCTAGCAGGGGCTAGCAGGCCGACTGCATCTGCTGCCTTTTTAGATACCGGCCCCAGCTGCAATGCCCAGGACTGAGTCATGGAGATTCCCTCAGAAATGGTGCAGCCCAGTCTGTCCACAGAGCAAGGGGGGGACAAGCCTGGTGGCCCTGGCTTCAGTGCAGGCCATCCTTTCCACCTGTTGTCTCCTCTTGGTCTTACAGGGGACCCAGTTCCTATCCTCTGCCCTGAAGCATGGCTACGACCCTCATGGGCCACAAGCTTGACACCCTCAGGCGGCCAGACTGTGCCCCAGATCCGGGGCTGGTAGCAGCATGGGTGTGGTCAACTGGCACGCAGTTGTTACCCGGACACCCTCTCATCAGCACTTTTTTGGGGGGTGAGTGACAGAAACTCAACTTGGGCTTACAGGTGAATTTACTGGTTCCTGTGATCACAGAGTTCAAGGTTTAGCTGGACCCGGTGCCTCCAAGGATGTCACCAAGTCTGTCTGTCCGTCTGAGTTCAGCGTCCTCCAGGTCTTCGCTCTCCAGCAGGCCTTCTCCTCAAAGTGGCTAGGTGACTGTCAGCTCTGTGGTTCATTCTACCAGTTTTATCAATCTCCACTCCTCATTTTGCTCAAATTCAGCTGTGAGTAAACTCCCAAGCCGATCGCAGTGTCCAAAGGGAGGGCCCTGGTCCCATGTGCAGCCGGCAACTCTATGGGTTCAACTCCACCCAAACTATGTAGACCACAGCAGGGAAGGAAAGCCAGGGATGCCAGGATGGCCAACACCACCGCAGAAGCCTATGGATCCTGTGCAAAAGAGCTCCAGTAAAAGGAGGGCTTTGGGGCCCAGTGTGTTGGCACACGCCTGTAATCCTAGCACTTTGGGAGGCCAAGGCAGGTGGATCACCTGAGGTCAAAAGTTCTCGACCAGCCTGACCAACATGGGGAAACCCCGTCTCTATTAAAAACAAAAAAATTAGCCAGGAGTGGTGGCGCATGCCTGTTATCTGAGCTACTTGGGAGGCTGAGACAGAAGGATCGCTTGTACCCAGGAGGCAGAGGTTGCAGTGAGCTGAGATTACACCATTGCACTCCAGCCTGGGCAATAAGAGCAAAACTCTGTCTCAAAAA
>NW_012104253.1:2701411-2709282 GCF_000951045.1 Mandrillus leucophaeus
CTCCAGGGACAGTGTGTCCACCCCTGGCCTAGCTCGTCAGAAACCTTTGTCTTCATGTCATCGTGTCCACTCATGATGTCCAAGGTCCTTCTGTCTTTAAAGAGCATGGGGAGGAGGGGCATTGTGCAGAGTTGATGTGTGTCCCCCAAATCCACTTCACTCAGAAGCTCAAAATATGACCTTATTTGGAGACAGGGTCTTTGCAGATGTAATTAGTTAAGGGGAAGTCACGCTGCATTAAGGTGGGCCCAGGGACTGGCGATCTTATAAAAAGAGGAGCAGACACAGAGACAGATGCAGAGGGAGGGCGGCCATGGAAAGACAAAAGCAGAGAGCAGATGATGCAGCCACAAGCCATCGGATGTCCAGGGCCACTGGGAGCTGAGGAGGTGAGGAAGGACGCCCCCAGGAGCCTACAGAGGGAGCACGACCGTGTCTGACAACTTCAGACTTCTGGCCTCCAGATCATCACGGCAGTACATTTCTGCTGTTGTAAGCCACTCATTTTGTGGGCCTCTGCTGCAGGAGCTCAAGTAAACTCATTCAGGTATTCAGGATGGTTGCGCTGGGTCAGGAGACGGGCCACACACGGTCTCTGGGCTGAAGGAGTGGGCACCAGAAACGCGTCCTCAGTTGACCACATCTTGGCACTCAGCTTTGGTGACTCCCCCTGGTGTTGCTGATGTCCCACCCTGGCCTCTAGGGTATTCAGAGTCCTGCACCCCAACCCTGCTCCCTTCCTGCCCTGACCTCATCTCACCTCTGCAGTAGCAAGACTTTTCTGTGGCCTGAACCTAGATCCTCTGCCACCTCTTCATTCTTCTCCTTCAGTGTGGGCTCACCAAGAGCCTTGAGAGTCCCCAGGGCTGCAAGGGCACACAGAAAACCCACAGCTTCATACACTGAGCTATCACTCCTCATCGACAGGACCTCAAGCCTCCAGTCCCAGCTCAGTCTAATTCAATCTCTGTATCTTTGCTCAAACTCTTGCAAGGAAATCTGACCGCCTTGGCCTGGCTGGGGCATCCAGCGCTATATCTGGGGTGTGGCCTGAAACCCTTCCTTCCTTGGTAGGACTCAACCAGGGTTAAGGAAAGGGCAGATTCCTTGGAGAAGCATGAGGAGGTAGTGCTTCTGAGGACACTCATGTATGTGAATGCCCAGTGCAGACGTATGGAAATGATGTCATCTACATTTAGCCCCATCCCTCTAGGGTGGGTGTCATCAGATTCCCATCCCAGTTTGCAGCTGGAGCCTCGGGACTTGGATTAAGTGCTCACCAATGCTGGTAGAGAAGACTGTCGCTTCCTACCACTCTCAGCACTTGTCAACTTGCGAGGTCTCATGGCAAGTAAGTCCTGGCCACCCTGGTCGCCTCATAGAGGAAGTGGCTTGGGCCAGATGCCCTCCTCTGAGGTGAATCTTGAGCTGGAGCTTCGGTGTGCACCTGGAGCACGTGGCTGGGGTGTTCAGCAAACCCTGGGCAGGGAGGACAGGCCGGCCAGGCCTCAGGCCCCGGCATCTGCCTCTGTAGCGCATTCATCCACTTTGGGGGTCTTTGTGTCCCTAAAAGAGTCTGAATATGAATCCACACTCAAGCAAAACCACGAAGGAGATCAAAGCAGCTGCAATGACACCGGAGGAGGCTCATTCTCATGGGAAACCTCAGAATAAGACACATCGGGGAGGCGCTGGCTACAGGGTCATGACGGAGGTGAGAGGTTGAGGGTAATGGACAGAAAGCAGCATGCACCCAAGTCCAGGTGGCAGGGAAAACAGAGAGCAAGGAGGAAGCAAGACTGTGAGCAAAACAGGCCAAGAGAGGCCAGTCAGTCACAGATGCCAGGCTCCAGCCCAACCTGCCCAGACCCTGCGTCTCAGAGGGCACCTGCCCTCCTCATGCACCCAACCTGCCCTGTCCCATCTGTGTAGGGCCCCGTCTGTCTCCCCTGCAAAGTCAGGTGCTCCTCACTGGAAGGTAGGAACTGGGCTTCACCATCTGGACTGCGCAAGACCTGCCTGGCCATGAGAGGAGAACAAAGAATTTTCTAGAAGGCTGGCTTGCTCACACAAGTGAAGAACTGCCCAGCAGGAGTAATGCTTAGGCAAAGCAGGTGGGTACTGGCGGTGGTCACAGATGCTGGGGTGAGCCACAGGCCTGAGCCATCCATTGTGGGGGTCTGGAAGCCAGTGTGGCTCCCACACACAGAGGTAGACAGTTCCTGGAGAACACCAGAGTCTAGGCCCCAGGGGCTGGGCGAACCTCAGAGGGCGTCCCACGCCAGCTTAAAGGCAGCTTGGAATGTGGCAATTGATCAGTGGGTGCTGGGCAGCTCGCACCCCTGTGCAGACAGCCTTCTCCATGGGCCAACAAGTGTGTCACATGCATGCAGATGCGTGTGCATACGGCCATGGGGGCCCAGGAGCCTTCCTACTGCAGAGTTCAAAGATGTGGGCTGAAGAACGTTTGGAGAGCATCCCCTGCCTGTGCTTCTGTTTTAACTCCGGGCCCCAAGCCTCCGCTGGGTGGGGGGTGGGCGCTGCTCCCAGCCTCCCATGCAAGGGGCCCCAGAGGGAGGAAAATGGCAGGCTGGGACAGAGGCACCACGTGAGAGCAGCTTTGTGATAAAGCTGCCAGATACACAAAGCAACAAATAAAAAGGAAAAAGGGAACGGGACTCAGCACAATTCACAAGTCACAAGGGGATTGGCTCCAAGGAGCAGGTCCGTGGCTCAGCGGGTCCACTGGGGCTCTCTGGGCAGAGGGGCCTGGTGTTTCAGGTCCCCTCCAGAACCTTCACCCTGAGTGGCAATGACATTCCGTAGCCTTGAGGGGCAGGGACTCAGAGCTCGGCACCCTGGGGCTCTGGGGTGGAGGATGAGGATGATCCAGAATGGGGAGGCAGAAATAGCCCCCCATTCCTTTCTACTAGTTCTCATGCCTCCAGCCCCTTGCTGTAGCCACACTGGCCTCAGTTACACTGGTTCGTTCCTGCTCCTCACCTGTACAGGGCCAGTTCCTGAACTGGGGGGGGTGGCCTTTGTACATACAGGCACCAGAACATTCCTCCAGAGCTTCACTGGAGCCCTCCTCTTCAGCATGACGGTCCCCGGCCACCTGATTCAGAGCTGGCGGCTCCCAGGCATAGCGCATCCCTGCTGTGGCCCTGCACTACCCCAGTCCTCACCTGCATGCAGGGGACTGTTCACATGCTGACCGTCTGTCCATCTCCTGTAAGGACGTCGGCTCCTTCCATGTCTGCTGGGCTGAGGATCCCTCACAGCCTCCCTGACCTCAGAGCCATGAAAGACTTGCAAGGCTTGAAGCAAACTCTGAACGGACCCTTCACAGATAAATTCTACCAGGTGCATGTTTCAAAAAATTTTATTATCTAACCCAAGAGTAAGTTAGCAATCGATTTCCTAATCTTTATTGACTGGCGGCGCACAGGCTAGTGTGATTAAAGGTGTGAGAAAGACTTGCCAAATAAAATGCATGAACAGCTTTCATGAGCTTAGCTCCAATGTGCAGAGTGATAGGGTCAGGGAAGTGTGCGTATGTGTGCATGAGTGTGTGAGATCAGGGTAGTGTGTGTGTGTGTGTGTGTGTGTGACATCAGGGCAGTGTGTGTGTGAGATTAGGGCAGTGTTTGTGTGTTTGTGTGAGATCAGGGCTGTGTGTGTGTGTGTGTGTGCGCGCATGACTGTGCGAGAGCAGGGTAGTGTGTGTATGTATATGTGTGTGTGTGTGACATCAGGGCAGTGTGTGTTTGTGTGAGATCAGGACAGTGTGTGTGTGCATGAGTGTGTGAGATCAGGGAAGTGTGTGTGTCAGGTCACCACAGTGTACGTGGGGGTGTGCGCGTGCACAGGGAGCACAGGGGCAGCCATTCCAAGTACACCCTCTACTTGGGTAAATCTGGGAGTAATAATCGCTCCAGCAGTGAGAGCTCGCGAGGGTGGTGCAGGAAGACTGGGGCCTGCCCCGCGAGGGAAGCATTAAAAAAACAGTCAAAGGAAAATGAACTCAGCTCTCCCGGGGTGGAGGAGGTGGAGGTGGAGGTGGAGGTGGGCGGCCAGGGAACAAATCTGGTTGCTGCGAGGCTGTCGGAAAGGGCCCTAGTGCTCTGCCAGGAGGAAAGACTCTGGGCCATGAGCATGATGGTCTTTGAAGGCCAGGAGAGCCAGTCTGCCCCTGCTGTGCCACTAACTGTGCGACTCGCGGTCACATGATGATACCTCCTGGGCCCCATATACTTTATCTGCAAATGGGGAGAAGCACAGCCTCCATGTCCACAGTGCTGTTGAGGTTGGATCGGGGCTGACTGGCAATCAGGCACGTGTCTATAAACGCCGGCGAGCCAGGCAGAGCCCAGGTCTGAGAGTCTACCAGGGCGGCCGGTCTTAATCCGTACTGCACAGATCTGTGAGTCCCCAAATCTGCAGTGGGGATTGAGGAGGAGCTGGCCCAAGGAGAAGACTGGAGTGGAACTGGAAGGGGGAGGAGGATTTTACTGGAGGGCTATTGGGGGGGGTGGGGGAGCAGACATCCTGGGCCCCAGGGAGGCACAGGAGCAAAAGTGACAGGTGATTGTCAGGTGCTAGCCTGGGCAGACACATTGAGTCAAGACCTGATCTGGTACATGATCTCACTGAATCCTCTGTAAGACCCTAGCAGGGAGTTGTCCTCCTCGTTCTAAGAGGAAGAAGCAGAGGCTCCGGCTCAGGAGGGGAGGTGGCCTCTCAATGTCACAGTAGGAAGTGGTGGCCAGAATTCCAGCAGGAGGTTCTGACTCCAGGGCTGGAAGTGGGGGCAGGAGATGCAGCAGGAAGGAACTGCGGGTCTCCCTCCACCCGGGCTTACCCCACACAAGCTCAGCTCTACAGGGTGGTCTGCAAACTCCACGCTGCAGGCAGCCCTTTAGGATCATGGGATCGTTTCGGGGGTGGCAGCCATTATTTGGAAAAAAGAAATAAGATGAACAGATATCAGCATTCATGATGTCTAGTAAGATATCCGTTCTTTCGCAAAAATTGTGTTTCGGTTATCTAGGTATAGTTAATTACTTATTTTATACATAGTTGTCCCGCTTGCTGTGGGCTGAGATGCACAATGTATTTCTTACCCCAGCCACGGTCAGCAAGCTTTGAAAGCCACTGCTTTCAGCCTTTCTTGGTTCTGCAGGGGCCTCCGGGCCTTTGTTCTCTGAACAAGAACGCCAGTGCTGGGCACAGGACAGGAGCCAGGACCTGCTGGAGGATTTCCGCAACATGTCCCTTCCCACACATCAACGCAGCTGGCTAGGCAAGGCACCATCTCATGGGGTCCTAGAACTTGGGGTGTCAATGTTTGGCTGCAGCATGGGGGGTGCTAAACAGGGAGTTCCAAGGCCCTAATGCTGGGCTCACACGGGCCAAGCTTTCCTTTCCTTATACATTGCATAGGGTTCCTCATCTGCAAGCTGGGGTACTCCTGAGGCCTCCAGAGCCAGGCCCCAAAGCAGCTCCACCAGGCTGGCCTGCTCTGACAAGCCCTGAACGCAGTGTGTTCATGGGCAATGGGCAGAGAGGGAGCCTCTCCCACTGCTGGGCCAGTGTTGGCGACAGGGGCGAGTGTCTTGGGGAGTAAGGGATATCAGGGTGGCAGGAGGGCACGGGCCAGGAAATTCTAGAGGTAGGGCTGGGAGGCCACTGGGGAAGGAGGCCGAGCTGCCTCCTGCATGCAGCAGGTGGATGCAGGAAGGCTTTCAGTGATCAGGTTTGTGTTTCAATCAGGTATCTCTGGAGTGGGTATGGCCAGGTTTCTGTTTGTCTGGCATTCTTCAAAGAGAGCTGCTCCGACCAGAGATTCTGGTGTGGGTGAGAACCGCAGCAGGTGCATTTCCAGGTGTGGCCTTCTTACCTGCCCCAGGTGATCTGCTTCTCCTTCTCCCCTGGGCATTTGTTTCTAGTGTTTATCTCGTATCACAAATTCATCCTTCCTGGGAATGGGCTTTTACTCTGGGCAACACTAGACAACACAAAACCTTCAGCTGTAATAAACAAGCACAAAGCAAACTGGCATTCCAATGTGAAGCCATGTCTCCTCCTGACCTGGCTGGCTTTCCTGTTTGCTGTACTGGCCAGCCCAGGTACCCCCAAAGGGACCTTTGTTTTCCCAGAAAAACAACAGAACAGAAACAGCAACAACCCACCTCCCCCCCCACACACACACAAACCCAACGCCCACCCGTAATCAGGACTGAGGTTGAACGTCCTATTGCCGGGCTCTGTAAGAGGTCAGCAAATCTATCTTCTCCAGGTGGTGACTCGATGTGACAGGTGAGCTCAGGGACATCTCAGATCCCAAGTTTTGGTCCACACTGTGGTCTTTTGTTTTGTTTTTATGAAAAATGACTGGTGGGCCCCCAACAATGCTGCTGAGTAGGCCACTGGGGAGATTTTTAAAGGAGAGAAAACATAAAATGTACCTTTCATGTCATCAAGATGGGACTACAACATGGACACAGAGGGTATCAGGATGGGAACTGCCCAGGCTCTGGCATGCCCCAGCGTCTCCTGTGCTCCCACTGCACAATTGACCCACCTGCCTTCCTCTTACAGCATGATTATACACATCGAAATCCTCAGGGGTCAGCACTAAGTGTCTGCATAGACGTACCCAAACACCCGGGGCCTGGCATTCCAATAAACCCTCTGGACAGAGCGGCATCTCCTCTTCACACAGTGAAACTAACTGCACCTCTTCTCCTCCTGGATGTGCAAGCGTCCACAAACAGGTATTTTCCCCATTTCCTGTTCGGTTAAAAGGTTATTCCTAAAAAGCAGTCATTGACCTGTTTTTGATTTTTTGACTGAGAAATGTATTGACTATGAACGCACAAAATATTTGCTGCACTGTATACTCCTCTCTTACTGACACAAGATCACTGGAAAAGCCATCTCAGAAAAAAATGGAAGATTTCAGGAGGAGCTGGAGTGAAACAAACCCAAGGTCGTTCAGCTCATTACATGTTAGTTAAATGTTACAGTTTCATATATTTAAAAAAACCCCAGATATTCCCTTAAAAAAATTAGTCTTTTCCTGTGTGTATTTTATCTCAAATAAAAAAGGATTCTAATTTTATCTGTGTTCATAAGTCGATAAAAAAATGGTTAGGCTGGGGTTGTTTACTTTTTCATAAGATTCTCTGAGCAGCAGAAGGAAAGAAAACCAACCCAAGTCCAGCATTTTCTGAGCACACTGAAACAGCCAGGTCCCTTCAACCCATCTGGAAAGAAATTAATTAGTTCTCTGTGTTAGTTTAATATGAAATTATTTTATTTTCACTGTTTTTTTTTTCTTTCTTTCTTTCTTTTTCTTTTTCTTTCTGGCTATGAGGAAGGGGAAAAAAAAAAAACGGTGTGAAGGACCGGCTATGGTTCCTTACCGCCCATTTTCTCTCCAGGCTTTTCTTGGTTCCCAGCTTTTGCTTTTTAAATTTTTCCCTGTCTTTTTGGTTGAAAATGTACAAAATGTGTATTTTAAATATCAAAAAATTATACATTTTGAACATGACAAAATCTTAGATCCACAATACGTTTTTACAAAAATATTATTTTAAAAATACCGTCTGCTTTCCCTCTACTTGAATTAAAATGTCATGTTCATTTCTTATCTTCTGATCTGCTCAATCTGACATTTGTTAGATGTGAAAAAGTTCTGCAGACTATTTCAGAGAATATTTGAAAAATGTGAACAACCGACATGTAAAATGTCCGCGGGAGCATGCTTGCGGAGTTCACATTCATTTTTCAGACGCTGGGGTGCTGGGAGCGGCGAGCGTCCTTCCTGGGCACCGCGGGGCGGCCGTCCCGGGCTGGGTCCCCTT
>NW_012104253.1:2711407-2720842 GCF_000951045.1 Mandrillus leucophaeus
CAGCCCGGAGCCGCGTGACCCCGGGCCCGACCTCCCCGCGCTCGGCTGTTTGTGCGCACACAAAAGAGAACACTCATATTTTTCTTTTCCCGGCACAGACTTCACACCCGCCCGGTCTCCCCTCCCCCGTAACCCCCCGCCTCACACACGCTCCGCTGAGAACCTCTTTTTCTCTGCGCACCCACTGTGCCTCGCCTTTCTCTCCTCTTTAATTCCATAGTTGTATTCGAGGATGTCAGCATAGCTTAGAAAGTTTCATAGAAAGTCAGAAAGCAATTAGAGAGGCTCTTTTATTGGAGTCTCGTTGGTGCCATGGAATCTTTTAAAGGAGAGCCTGAAGGACCGAACACAATCCCATTAAGCCGCCAAAACTCCCACAGTCTTCAATAGGGGTGCTCAATACTTCGACAGACTTTCGCTGGCTCATTGGGAACCACGGGGTTTCAGTTCCTAGTTCCGCAGCGGACTCACAACGGCGCGGCCTTGAACCCCTCGTTTCTTCCTTTCTCATCGGAATTTCCATTGGTGAAATGGCTTCCAGGGCCGGAGCGAACATTAATTAATGTCTGCAGAGCGTTCCGAGGTCTCTGTTTGACCAGCGCTATGAAAACTTGAAGCGCTTTAATACAGTGACACCACGTCCTGACTGTTTATTTGAAATTAAAAAAAAAAAAAAATTTCCAGTCAGTTTCTAGAAATGCGAGCTCGATTTTTAAACAAACTTTTACCTCTCTGTGCTTTAAAATCGATCGACTAACATTTGGAAAATGGGTCAAAGAAATTATGCTTTGCTGGGAAAAAGATCACGTATGACCAACGTTTCAGCTTAATTGAGTTTTAGTGCCAAATTATAACTCACTGAATAACTGGACTTGGGCGAAGGGGGGTGACGAAGGCAGAGAGGGCAGGACAGCCAATTCTAATGGAAATACAGCTATCCTGGGCTGGGGTGGTGTGGCTACCATCAGAACAAGGGCTGCAGCCGCCACCAACAGCCTAATTCCAAAGAGGTGAGATTATCAGACTGTCGGCTCTTTGTGGGAAAATTGGGGATTGGCCCCTGTTGGATTTGTGGATTTTGATTCATATTCTGGTTTATTATTTAATGTAGCAAGTAACTTTTCTATAGAGCATAGTTCTTCCTTTGCTATTTTAGAGAATAACTTCTGTTCCTGCCAATAAAATTTAATCTCTTCCTTTAAAAGTCAGTATGTAAAGAAAGCAGGTGTTTAAAAGAAATAAAGTATTAAAAAAAAATAGGTATTTGGTTGTCAAAGCAAAGTGCCAGGTTTAGAACGATTAGGATTTTGCTCCTGGTGTGTGATCACAGATGTTCATTTTATTAAATGCAAGTTTGTGTTTCACAGTTTCTGGATTAATTGTTGGAAAGGACAGTAGGTGATAGTCTTATAATTAAGGAATTATAATTTAGATGCTAATGAAACGACTACCGGTTATGGGGAAAATAGATTGTTTTCTAACTGTAAGGAGATCATTAAAGATGGGTGTGCAAAAATTGAATATTGGAGTTTAGACTGCTTTCTCTTAGTCATCAATTATTTTGAAATTTTTCTCAAATTTCATTGTCCCTCCTGGTCCTGCTGTCGCAGGGATCTGCTCCTTGGCCTCTGGTGTCTGGTTTTGTGTCCATGCTGCCGCCCTAGCCTGCTTGTTGACCCTGCGTCTTCTTAACTGGGATACATCAAGGCCTGGGTGGGAAAGGTCAAGACTCCCAACTCCACATCCACCCTCAGGCACTTCTCAGCCCTGCCTCCTCCTCCTCCGCCACACTGGGTTCTTCCCTGACTGCCTAACCAGCCTTTCTCCCACTGCCTCTGGACTCCCCTTCCTTCCTTTTCCCTACGTGAAATGCCTTCCACCCTTCTCTCCATCTGTCCATATGGCACCTCTCAGACCCAGCTCCCCCATCACCACTCAGACCTACTTTGAGCTCCCCCTGAAACTGTGGACTCCCCTGGGATTGTCTCCACCTCTTGTTCCTCACAGAGGACCTCGCAGTATTGTCTATGTTTCATTGCACCATGCTTATTTCTCACTGTGTAGCGTGACTCTGGGAATGTTTCTGGTTGAGCAGAAAACAATGGGAACCCCTGGTGAGCAAGTATCATTTTACGCACTTCTGGGGACTCTGTCAGCACCTAGCACACAGAAACCAGGTCATCCGTCAGTCAGTGGGATGCTGAATTATAAATCAGACTCATATTTCAGCAAGTCGGAAGGAGAAACACAGTTAAGAATGCGCCCATTCAGCACTTTGGGAGGCAGAGATGGGCAGATCACCTGAGGTCAGGAGTTCGAGACCTGCCTGGCCAAGATGGTGAAACCCCGTCCCTACTAAAAATAAAAAAATTAGCTGGGTGGTGGTGCATGCCTGTAATCCCAGCTACTCAGGAAGCTGAGGCTGGAGAATCACTTGAACCCGGGAGGCGGAGGTTGCAGTGAGCAGAGACAGTGCCACTGCACTCCAGCCTGGGTGCCAGAGCAAGACTTTGCCTTAAAAAAAAAAAAAAATAGAATGTACCTGCACTGGTTCACCGAAGTCACAGGCCATCAGTGGACATGCTTCTTCACTGAACTCACTGGACCGGCCACTGGACTTTCTCAAACAACATAACACTATTTTAATAACATGGAATCTTAAGTTGTTTAAGAAATCAATGTGACTCAGTTGGACTGCAATAGAAAGTAGAGAAAACACAAACAAAAGCAAATCCAGAAATCCAAACAGTTCTGCCTGCTTTGGATATTCTTGACTTGCCTAAGAAAAGGAACAGACTCTGGAGAAACAAACAAGACATTCCAACAGTGCTGCCATGTCATGGCGAAGGCTCCTGGAAAGGATGCCTCTTCAGGTTATCTGTTCCTGGTCACACAAGACCCTCTCCTTTGAAGTTGCCTTGCACCAAGGCAGGTCCTGGGAATTTTGGGAAAAGTTCCTCTCCAGTGACGTCCTTGTGTTCCTGGGTGGGTTGGGTTAGTGCCCCTTCCTCAGGGGAGCATGACTTATGCTGAATCATGCTGAAAAACTGGCGACAGGGCTTGCTTGAAAGAGGATGACAAATTCCGCTCTTGTCAATAAGCACGTGATTAAAGTAACAAGATAAAAATGACACGAACACAGCTACTTTTAAAACTCTTCAGGGAACAAAGAGATGAGCAATGGCTGTGGTACAGGAAGAAATGAAAGTGATGAAAATAACTCAAGAATTTGAAGGAGGAAAATTTGGCATTTAGATTTTACTGCAAATGTGCGAACCATCCATCTACAAGCAAGGTATCATTTCATACCACTTAATCAAATTAACTAAATGAGAAGTATTAGTATATAAAGATGGATTGCTGTTCTCCCCTGAACTTCACAATTCCTGAAGGAGGCCACACCTGAGTCTTCATCTCCAGCTGAGAAATTGAACTTCCTTCTGGAGTATCAAATTATCGGCTCATCCTTGCAAGAAACAGTGAGATAATCACAAGAAAAAACAGGTATGTAAAATAGAGAGCTGGGTTTGGAGTACGGCTGGGTAAAAATGCATAGGTGGTATGATTTCCCAGCTGTTTTAAAAACTTAAAAGCTTTCTCTCTTTCTTCTCGAGGTCAGGGTTTCAAAAATGGATGGGTGGTTTAAGCCCTTTCCATCCATGCGATGATCTGACCATCTTGTGTCTTTTCAACCTGGGGCCTAAACCGAATGAAATCCCAATTTCATTCCTGCCATTTTTGGAGAATATTTTGATGTTTTGATTTTGTTCCAATTCAGTAGTTTAAGAAAAATATGTAGGTTCAGGTGTCATTTGAAATTGGTTCACTAGGTGTCCTGATGGGGGAAAAAGGAGAAACAAAACAACAAAAATATCCGCTTTAGATTGATGGTTTAACACAGAATTGATGTTGGAGCTTCGGCTGATGATCGGTGAACAGGTGTGGTATGTTTGCGCATCTGTTAAACACAGCTTTGGGTCAGAGCCAGGCTCTGAGTTTTAACCCTATGAGTCACCGTCCTTCTTCACTGTAGCTTGGGTACGTTCTCACTTAATGGCATGCCAGGCCCCTGTTTATGTCAGATTCTAACTGTACCTGTGTGGTTGGATGTTTTTCAGAATTGAGATTTTTTTTTTCTTTCAATAGAAAGGGAATACAGTGTCAAGACTGTAATGGGATATTCTAGAATTCTCCAGCCTGGGGTTCCTTTCTTCCCAAGTGCGTGGGCATGTGGATAGTGAACATAGGAATGGTCACTCTAAGTGGAGTGACAGGAAGACCCTAGATATCCACATGTCAGGGTGGGCTGCAAATTTTAAGTAACAACTTTTGGTTTTTAGAGCTTTTTGGAGTTTTGTACTTTCATGTAAGAGATTCTAGACTTGGATTTCAAAGCCTCTCCTCTTTCCCTCAAAAACAAACAAGCAAATAAACCCAAAAACAACAAACAAGAAAAGGCACTTGTTCCAGGGGCCTTCCAGACCCTTTCCATTGGTCAGTGTTAATTGTTGCTCTGGTATTTAAGTGTTATTTGTTTAAAGAATGCTTGTATATGTTCAGGTAATTCATAAAACCTTATGGACTAAATGCCATGCTCTAGTATATTGAACATGCACTGTGCTAACATACAACATTTCGCAGGCCAGTTTCCATATGTCCTACTACTAGGTAAGGGAGTGAATGCAGGGGGCCTGTGGCCAGCAGGACATAGTGCCAGGGATGGTGGATGACCTCTGATGACCATGTCTTGCCGCTCCCCCTGCCAGGAATATCTTCCAAGCTTAAAAAGGCTGCAAATGCCTTTATTAATATTTGCCTCTGACTTTTAGAACCAAAATAAACTGCACATGAGAAGTAGAACGTAGGTACAAGAGGTCCTTCAGATGATGAAAGTGAGCCAGCAGCATGTGGACAGGACTCCTGCAGGAGAGAGAGGATTCCGTAGTCCTAGCCAATTTTGACTCAGCGCATCTTGCATGACCCATGTTCACTTCTAGTAAGCATCAGCTCTTTCAAGAAATAGAAGCATTTTGGGTAAAAATAGTAAGCATTCTGATTTAAATGGGAGTATGATGTATATTTTAAATATTAGAGAGATTTTTATTTTATTATAAAAGACGGTGCGTTTGAATTTGGTTGAGTTTTTTATAGGATACATACGGGCAAATGAAATGCACACGGGTTGTGTGCACTCTCGGGCAATGTCGGAATTCCTCATGAGATTTCATATTGTGTTGGATGCAAGTTCTCAGCCTCCACGAATGCACTTCTGAAATTAAAATGGAAGCCATGGGGAAGATGATTCACTATGCCAGGATTCAGTTTTGCACCTGACTGTTCCGGAATTCATCTGGTGCTCAAAGTAAAACAGTCCTGTTTTAGCAATGCACATTTTTAGGGGGTCCTGGAAATAACTTGGGGTTCTATAAGTGTGCAGCCAACAGCATTGGCCTCCCAGGGACAGCACCTTACACTTATAAAAGGGGAAGAGGGTCGGAAGCCCAGCATTCCCTGGGTTTGAAGGGTTGGAATGGGTAGGAGCAGAGGCAGCAGGCAACTCTTAGGAGGGCTGCGAGGGAGAAAACCCTCCAATAAGTGCCATTCTGATGCCAATCGTGGAGCTGCCAAAAGTGGCAGGAAAGGTGGCTGAGGCTGTGGCCATCTCACCTCCTCTGTCTCCCCCAGGCCTGGCGTGGGGACTCGATGCCTGACCATGGGCAGGTTTAAATCCAGCAGGCAAGTTTCAGCCTCTGTTGGAGACAGCGCCCACACCAGCCTCAAAGCAGTATTTTAATCTTAAGTTGCTCTTCCTGTTTTTTATGCTTGCACTGTTTCCCCTGAAGACCTCAAGGTGTTGTACGCAGCTGTTCGCCTATGAAGCATCTATTTAATTTTGCATAATTAAAATCTGGGGAAGTGGCAAAGGCCCAGGCAGGGGGAAAGGGAGCAGGATGCAAGAGAGGGTGGGAGGCAGGAGCGACAGCAAATCCTGGCACTGCTCGAGGTCCTCACTCAGTAGCAGCGGAGATATTCAAAAAGGAAGTGATCAGGTCTGGTGTGGTGGCTCACACCTGTAATCTCAGCACTTTGGGAGGCTGAGGTGGGAGGATCCCCTGAGGTCAGGAGTTCAAGACCAGCCTGGCCAATTTAGAGGAACGCCGTCTCTACTACAAATAAAAAATTAGCCTGGTGTGGTGGCAGCATGCCTAGAGTCCCAGATACCTGGGAGGCTGAGGCAGGAGAATCACTTGAACCTGGGAGGTGGAGGTTGCAGTGAGCTGAGATTGTACCACTGCACACCAGCCTGGGTGACAGAGTGAGACTCTGTCTGAAAAAAAAAAAAAAAGGAAGACAGTGTCTCTGTCCAGTGAGGGTAACAGCATGGTATGCATTCGCACCAGGTCAGGCCAGAGGGGTCAGGGAACGTGTCCTTGGAGAGGTGGTACCTGAGATGAGTATGAAAGGGTGATTTAGCGTTGGCCAAGCAGAAGGCAAAGGCAGGGGTGACAGGTGGGAGGTAGTCATCCAGGAAAAAGGAACAAATGGGTTGAGAAGGGAGGCGTGAGAGCCCTGGGGTCCCACCCTCCATGTCGAGGCCTCGGATCCTCAGCCCTGCTTTGCATGGCAAGTAATCTCTTTCCACATGGCCTGTGTCCCTGGTACTGTGCTGTACTGTACTAGGTCAGTTCAGGTTCTGCGGAGCACCTTTTAGAGGAAGTCAAAAGGAGAGACCCTGATGGACAGCTTTCCCAAGGTCCTGTGCACACGGATGCTGGATGGCCTTCATTTTCAGACCGTTTTGGCTTTCTCTCAGGATGTCTGTATCAGTATTGTCTTTAATTCATTTATTCAACAAACATTTATTGGCATCTAATAGGCCCAGAGTACTGGCCTAGGTATTAGGGCACAAAAGGAGGGCACAGTTTCTGCCATAACCTCATGGGGCTTACAATCTGCAGAGAAGGACATTTCACAGCAACAATTTGGCCCAGGTGACTATTTAATGCCTGTTGCTTTAGCAGCTCAGAAGGGAAAAAAAGACCTTCAGCAAGCATCCCTGGGAGCCCTGCTCTGTACCAGGAACTGTGTGAGGTGCTGGGGAGTGTGCAAGGTGGTCCTCCATGAGTTTGGAGCCAAACTGGGTGAGACAGGCAAGGCCATTTTAGTGTTACCAGTGGTAGATGTCTTGGGGGCACACAAGATGGGGGGATCGATGCTTGATGCATGGGGTAGACCAGGTGGAGAGAGGAGCACCAAAAGGCTGAGTATCTCTAGGAAACCGTCAACCCCAATGGGGGCTGGGGTGTGAGGCAGGTCGGGGCAGCAGCAAGGGTAGAGGGAACAGCAGGTGCCAGGTGGCTAGATTACGCCGGCTGCAGATGTCTGGCCGAAGATGTTTTCTACTGAATTAAGTTCACATGAAGAGAATATTCTATGATGTTAGGTGCAACTTGGCATCTCTTTAAAAACATGTGATTTCTCAAGCATAACCTGGATAGCTGCTTCAGTGTCAGGCTAGCCTCCTGTTGAATAGAGACTGGGAATGTGGAATACATAGAAGTGGTAGGGACTCCATGCCCCAGACAATCACGACCCTAGCTTTGGGTTAGAAATGCAATGTGAAATTCACCAAGGATAAGTAAATGACATGAGTCACGTTGATGCACGTATTTCCTGGGCCATGGCAGGGGGGCCTTCACGCCCTGCGTGCTTGATCACATGGGTGGCTCTATCTGGCTTGCCTGAGCGGCCTCTTGGGATTCCATTTCTGGGATTGTGAGGGAGGAGCGAGGGGTGTGGACGGCAGGAAGCGTGCGAGCTGCTTCCACCTGTACAGGAGACAGCTGGTCTGCTCTGCTGCAGGGAATCAGGTGACAGCAATTTCTGAGCTTTGTTTTCTGCAAGTGTTATTCCCCGCTCTGGGTGTGGCTAAACCTCCACTTTGAAGATGTGGATACCAGCAGTGGCTGAAGCAGGTGGCTGCAGACCTCCTGGAAGCCCTTCTGTTTCTCAGACCCAGACAGTTGCCTGTCTAAATAATGAAATCGATTTTGAGGCTCTGTCAAATATCTTTTTTTTTTTTTTTCCAAGAGAGCAACCAGTTAGTAATTAGTTGTTCAATTCAACTGTTTTTTCTGCTTTCTACAAAAAAAAATTTTTTTTTTTGAACGTGGTAGACTTTTTTTTTTTTTTTCCTGGGCAAATTCTTAGGATTTAATTGCACTTAAAAATTGTGGAGCCTGTCAGAATAAATTGCACATAGAATAGTCTTACCCAATAAAACTAGTCCTGTGATTGTCACCGTTGTCAGGCTTCTCAGATAAAGTTGTGGGAAGGACAATTTAAGTCTACGTGGTGAACCGCACTTCAAATCAGTATTCAGCATGAAGCTCGTCGCACTGAAAAACAAATACCCAAGTTTAGCAGTCGTGATGTGTGAGGCATCAGACTGATTTTAAAATAATTCCAAAATTTGCCCCTGAAAAGAGAAGGAGAAATGTCTACCCCATTGGTTTAAAGTTAAGGCAGTGGCATTAAATCTGTAAAAAAAAAAAAAATATTTTTTTTGAAAAGACAAATAGTTTTTATAGCATATTAAAAATAGTAAAGCATAAACAGTATTACTAGCTTCATGCAAAATTGCATCTGCTATTTGGCTCAGTCAAATTGTTGTTTATTCCTGGTAGCAAAGGAGGATGGCTATATGTCAGGAGCAGACATGGCTAATTCTTTGGTTGTTAGAAAAAGGACTACGTTTAGGGTCTGAAAACCCCCAGTGCTCTTATTTTTTGCCCTAAGAAACACTTTCATTATTTGACCCTCTATGTTCAATACGCGATTAATCAACTTATTTTCATGGAAAGCAAGTGTTATACCACACACATATCTGTGTGATCAGTGTGAGTTCTTGGGGAGCAGAGGGTGCCCACTACTTTTTATTCTCCCTCCCAGAACTCAACCCTGGTGTTAGCCAATGATAAACCTCAGCTAAATGTGTATTGAATCTATGAAGGATGGAAAGAAGTTACTCTATTGTTTGACGCCATTTTTAACTATCAATTACCGACATACAACTTACATATATATTTTCATATAGTTCCCTAAATACCCTCATGGATAGGGAAAACACTTCACTTATAAGAAAGCATTGCCAGGTGTGGTGGCTCACGCCTGTAATCCCAGCACTTTGGGAGGCTGAGGAGGGCAGATCATGAGGTCAAGAGATTGAGGCCATCCTGGCCAACATGGTGAAACCCTTTCTCTACTAAAAATACAAAAATTAGCTAGGTGTGGTGGTGCACGCCTGTAGCCCCAGATACTCGGGAGGCTGAGGTAGGAGAATCGCTTGAACCCAGGAAGCAGAAGTTGCAGTGAGCCGAGATCGTGCCACTGCACTCCAGCCTGAGAAACAGAATGAGACTCTGTCTCAAAAAA
>NW_012104253.1:2720892-2726467 GCF_000951045.1 Mandrillus leucophaeus
TTATAGACTGCTGAGTTGCTGAAACTTTTAAGAAGCGAGATGCTTAATGAGAATTCAAGCAGAGCTTAGCAGTTGGGAATTTGGCTTCCAGAATGGGACTTCCTCAGGTCCAGTGTTGGCTCCTCAGCTTTGTGCTGTGTTGTGCAAATTATCTGGTTTTTCTATCCCTCAGCTTCCTCATCTGCAGAAGATCTGGACGTCTGTGTGTTCATCATGTAGCTATTGGAAGGATTACACAGATAATCCAAGTAACGTACTTAGCACAGTGCATGCTGCTTAGCAATCAATTGTTAATAAGAAAACAGGATTTAACAAAAACAAAATTAGAAAAATTAAGCTGGTTGAATATATTTTTTCAAAGGGCATATTAAGAGTATGAGTATGTTTATGTATGCATAATAAGTAATGTGTTAATTGATTATATACATTCTCCTTACCTAAATCCTAAAGAAATTTGAAAATTTATTACCCATGGAAGTTACTAGTTTATTAGTATGATGTGTAGATACATACACACATGTATTCAGATATGTGTGTGTATGCACACGCATGCAAGCACACACCTGCATCTGGCCAGTTTGTACATTTTGCAAGCTGTCAAATAACAGCAGAGGGCTGGTATCAGCCCTACACCGGCTCTGGAGCTGCAAGGATCCCTGTAGCCAACTTTAGCTTGGACTCTTTCACTTAGAAAAGAGGACCATGGACACTGCTGTTGAAATAGAAAATCCTGGTGTGTTAGTCTGAGTCAGAAGCGCAGGGTGCAGTGGAGGACAGGCTCACAGGTCATTCCCTTCTGGCACCACAGACTCTGCTGGCCTCAGAGGCCACTGGGGATGTGGGCCTCTTCCTCTTGGTGGGAGTGGACCGCCCTGGCCCCAGGCCAGCCAAATCCTCAAGTTCCCCTGGCAGGTGCTGTTTTGGTGCCAGGTTGGTTGCTGTAGAGGGAGGCATGAGCAAGGTGGACGGGTAGGAACGTGGATCACAGATGGCTTCCAGGCAGACCTGGCTCTGTCTTTGGCCTTGGAACCTTCCAGAGCCTCCCAATCCTGTTGTGTGAAGATGAGCTTGTGTTGCCAGGATTAGCTGCAGGAACAGGCTATCCCTGTTGACAAGCAGGCGAGGCGATAGATGTGGTAACACCTGTCCCAGCCGACAAGAAGGCAGTTGCACTTGGCAGCAGTTTACTTTGATAAATGCTCGAAGCAGATAAAATGATAGAATGTCTGATATAAGTCAACGGTAATGTGAATCAACATATTTTGTCCAGTTCTGCCTTGTACAGATCTGTTTTGCTGAAGATGTCATTTTTCACAAAGTGACATTTTTCCACCTCTCAGTTATCTTTGTGTGAGAAAGGAGAGGAAGCCAACTCAAACTATGAGTTGTTTGTGTGCATAAAGGTCCGCCCAAACTCTCCTAGTAAATCAGGGCCTGAGAATTGTTTTAAAAATCCAGAAGATTCTCAGTTTATTCTGGATAACTGAGCTAGATAATATTGTAAATGTTGACAGATGTTACTTATCAACACTTGAATTGGCCAAGTGTTAAAATATCCTACATATTTAATATTTTAAAAAGTGAGTAAAATATACTATTTTTAAGCTACAAAATTAGGTTCAGATACGTCTACTAAAAACCCATCTGATGACATATTTAAGGTTACTTGGTAAAAAAATGTTTAGGATTGGGTCCACAAACAAAAGCAGTTACATGTAAAACATTGTTAATTATCGGTTGTTTGACTTAATCTGGGTAACATTTAAAACTGGCTTGTGTGTGTAGACAGAGTCTAAATGTGAATCTTGTTTATTAAAAGACAACATTTTTGATTAAAGTTATGAGTAAGGATTATGTAATATGTCATTATAAAATGGATTAAAACTGCTTAAATGTTTTCCCCAAAGAAAACCGCATGATAAACTCTTCTGCAATTCTGTAAGTGTCTCCGATTACTTTGTCTTGAAGGTAAAGGAATTTAATAAGAAGAGCTAGCATTAATTACATGCTGACTGTGTCCAGTGCTGGAGGGCTTGGCCTGTGCTTCCTCATTTATTCCAGGTACCAATTCAGCAAGATAGGTGCTGGTGTTATACCCATTTTACAGATGAGGAAACCGCCGCTCAGTCAGACTTCCTCATCCCGGGTCAAGGGAGAATTCAAAGCAGACGTCAAACTCAAAGAGCCTGTGTGCTTCACGACTGTGCAGTACCACTCCCGAGTATTCCAGAGGCTTGTGGGGATGATGGCAGCATCTTATTACATCCCAAACTATACAATAATAAATACAAATGGATGTAAATTAGTACCACTGGGCAGATGTCACAGTAGCAAGTGTTTTGAATTTCCGCCTGACGTCTCCTTCTGTAATGGGCAGACAGCCTGTTACAGCTGTGGGATTTGAAAATGTTCCTGCAGTTTGAACAGAACCACTGCATGACAATTAGAGGATGTTTCCAAATGGAATTTGTCCTGTGGAATTTTAGGGCAGAGCTAATGTTATATTATAAATACAGACTCGACATACAATGCAAACTGCTATCTAACAGCTAATAGGGGAGAGCTAAAAACAACTTTAATGTTAAAAAAAAATCATTCAGTGTCTATTGAGCCTCTCCTGTGCACCAGGCGCCGGGATACACAGGGTCCTCTTCCTGGAGCACCAGGGTTCTCCGGCGGGAGACAGAAGCACACCCAGAGAAAATGAAAATATTTCTAGATGGAGGTGAAGAGAGTTCTACGTGTGAAAGTGATATATAATGAAGGTTTAAAAAAGGAAACATTGGCCAGGCGTGGTGGCTCACGCCTGTAATCCCAGCACTTGGGGAGGCTGAGACGGGCAGACCACCTGAGGTCAGAAGTTCGAGACCAGCCCGGCCAATATGGTGAAACCCCATCTGTACTAAAAATACAAAAATTAGCTGGGCATGGTGGCGGGTGCCTATAATCCCAGCCACTCGGGAGGCTGAGGCAGAAGAATCACTTGAACCTGGGAAGTGGAGGTTGCAATGAGCCGAGATCGTGCCACTGCACCCCAGCCTGGGCAACAAGAGTAAAACTCCGTCTCAAAAAAAAAAAAAAAAAAAGGAAACATTTTCAAATAACAGTCTTCTGGCTCTTAAGAATACCAGTCGTTTCAAAAGGAGCAAGTTAAACTTGGGGAAATACTAGGAACGAATAGTAACACTTAATAAAATATTGATTGGGGGTTACATGTTATTGAACCGAAATAAGTCCCTAGGGCTTCATTGCCCAATCACAACCAGGACAGACCAACAGACTTTTGAGTGAGTAACAGCATACCACATTTCTGACACGTGTGTATTTCAACACATTGGATTTATTGGTTAAGTGAAGTCACCGATGATCAAATATCCTTGATGGGAATCCCCAGCCCTCCCCACTGCCATCTGCATTTAGAGAATCCCAGGAATCTATGTGGGTAGAAGGGGGCGGGCAAAGAATTAGAGACTTTTAGATCCAAGTTGGTCCATTAGGGAATTAGATGTGTTTGTGCTCATTTTAAGCAGAAGAAATACACAGCTAGAGGAAGAAGAGAATCCCAGCTCAAATCCTGCCCACTGGAGTCCATGGCACAACTTCCAGATGGTGATATTCAGATTCTTTTGATATTTCTCCAGCTAGGGATATGAAATACATAGAAGAAAAAAAAATCTTATGCCCTGGAAGAAAAATAAGCATATCCTAACTATTGACATTCTTGTGTGTGTGTATTTAATGAAATGATCGCCTCCTATTTGAATGTCATGAGGTCAGTCATCGGGGCCACTAGAGTCTAAACTTCATACAGCAACATGAGGATCTGTGGGCCCTTCTGTCCTGTTCACCCAGCATTTCCGGTGCTTCAGACAGGGTCTGGGATGTCACAGGTGCTCAGAACGATGTCATGGTCAAGTGATGTGATGATTGACAGAGATGAATGTAGAATGGGGCTATTCGAATGAGAAGTACCTTTGGGCAGCAAGTTAAAACAATGGGTAGACTCTTGAGGAGTTCATGGTGTCGTTTGATGATGCAGACTTCCTGACCCGTTCCCTAGGTGTTTTTTTTTTTTTTTTTGGAGAGGGAGTCTTGCTCTTGTTGCCCAGACTGGAATGCAATGGCGCAATCGCGGCTCACTGCAACCTCCACCTCCCAGGTTTAAGCAATTCTCCTGCCTCAGCCTCCCAAGTAGCTGGGATTACAGGCGCCTGCCACCACACCCGGCTAATTTTGTATTTTAGTTTCTTCACGTTGGTCAGGCTGGTCTCAAACGCCCGACCTCAGGCGATCCGGCCGCCTCGGTCTCCCAAAGTGCTGGGATTACAGGCGTGGGCCGTCACGCCCGGCCTTGGAAAGAATAACGAAGACCCAGGAAGGGATTCCAAAGAACACATGGCTAATTCACAGATAAGGGAGAAATACAGTGTTTAAGAAATTCAGTAGCACCCAAGAGCCGACTGAAAACAAGTTGGGAAGTGGACTCTCTCACGGAGCTCAAACACTCAAGCAGCATTTGCATCTCAGAAGTAATTTTTGAGAATTCATTTGAAGAAGGAAGGATTTTCCTTTCCTTTCCTTTCCTTTTACAGGATGGTTCCCCCTAATGAACTGTTTTAAGCGGACGAAAGAATTCATTTGGCACGCTCTTGCTTAAAACCCACAGGAAAAAAAGCAAAGTTCTCTTAAGGATGTCAGCTCCAGACTAGAGCAGTCCGTTTGAAAAATCTTGGTTTTGAGAAAGTGGCAGAATTACATAATTATTCACAACTCATAAGAAATTAAAATACTTCTTCCAAATATGAATTTGTGAGATAACAAAAACCACAAATTCTAGACTTGCGGAGGGTGTGTGCATCTTTTACTCTCCCACACACAAACCCACATCAAAGAGTCTGGGTGGCGCTGGGCCGGAACTCGTGGCCGCGCTCGCCTTGGTGCGCCTGGGCCACAGGAGGAGGCTGCTGGGGCCGCTCTTCCGCCGCACCTCCCTGAAGGAGCTCCGGGGGCAGCGGGGATGCTGAGGACGCAGCGCCGGAGAGGCAGGTGGCGGCCCCTGCGAAGAGGTGGTCCCCGCAAAGCACACGGAGACCACGAAGTTCCTTCTCGCCCACTCACAGCAATGCTGCACGAGGTGAGGAACGACCTGGAAAAGTCCCAAAGTAAAGGCATCGGGTGATGAGAGGAATCTGGGGGTGGAGAAGTGGTCAGACGAAGCCCAGGGCTCTGTCATTCTGGAAGGGAGCCCCTGCCCCAGCGTCCTGTGTGGGCATAACTTTGAAAATCAGCGTACTTCATTTAACAAGACTCATTTTTAAAAGCTCATGTTGCCTGTTGAAAACCCAAGGGAGAGTGACCTTTGGCGGATGGATTAAGCGCCACTAAATCAGTCCCATTTTACGGAAGCACCTGCCTCAGCCCCGTATGAGGCTGTGGGGATTCCAAAGTCAAGTCAAGCAGATGGGGTTCCTGCCTGCAAGGAGCTTCCCACCTAGCAGGGCTGTCCGGTGGGCAAACCGTGGGCACTGGATGAGCAAATAGCGCATGGTGTTGATGACAGGAGATGTGGGGGGGG
>NW_012104253.1:2727887-2751969 GCF_000951045.1 Mandrillus leucophaeus
TTTTTTTTTTTTTTTGGAGAGGGAGTCTTGCTCTTGTTGCCCAGACTGGAATGCAATGGCGCAATCGCGGCTCACTGCAACCTCCACCTCCCAGGTTTAAGCAATTCTCCTGCCTCAGCCTCCCAAGTAGCTGGGATTACAGGCGCCTGCCACCACACCCGGCTAATTTTGTATTTTAGTTTCTTCACGTTGGTCAGGCTGGTCTCAAACGCCCGACCTCAGGCGATCCGGCCGCCTCGGTCTCCCAAAGTGCTGGGATTACAGGCGTGGGCCGTCACGCCCGGCCTTGGAAAGAATAACGAAGACCCAGGAAGGGATTCCAAAGAACACATGGCTAATTCACAGATAAGGGAGAAATACAGTGTTTAAGAAATTCAGTAGCACCCAAGAGCCGACTGAAAACAAGTTGGGAAGTGGACTCTCTCACGGAGCTCAAACACTCAAGCAGCATTTGCATCTCAGAAGTAATTTTTGAGAATTCATTTGAAGAAGGAAGGATTTTCCTTTCCTTTCCTTTCCTTTTACAGGATGGTTCCCCCTAATGAACTGTTTTAAGCGGACGAAAGAATTCATTTGGCACGCTCTTGCTTAAAACCCACAGGAAAAAAAGCAAAGTTCTCTTAAGGATGTCAGCTCCAGACTAGAGCAGTCCGTTTGAAAAATCTTGGTTTTGAGAAAGTGGCAGAATTACATAATTATTCACAACTCATAAGAAATTAAAATACTTCTTCCAAATATGAATTTGTGAGATAACAAAAACCACAAATTCTAGACTTGCGGAGGGTGTGTGCATCTTTTACTCTCCCACACACAAACCCACATCAAAGAGTCTGGGTGGCGCTGGGCCGGAACTCGTGGCCGCGCTCGCCTTGGTGCGCCTGGGCCACAGGAGGAGGCTGCTGGGGCCGCTCTTCCGCCGCACCTCCCTGAAGGAGCTCCGGGGGCAGCGGGGATGCTGAGGACGCAGCGCCGGAGAGGCAGGTGGCGGCCCCTGCGAAGAGGTGGTCCCCGCAAAGCACACGGAGACCACGAAGTTCCTTCTCGCCCACTCACAGCAATGCTGCACGAGGTGAGGAACGACCTGGAAAAGTCCCAAAGTAAAGGCATCGGGTGATGAGAGGAATCTGGGGGTGGAGAAGTGGTCAGACGAAGCCCAGGGCTCTGTCATTCTGGAAGGGAGCCCCTGCCCCAGCGTCCTGTGTGGGCATAACTTTGAAAATCAGCGTACTTCATTTAACAAGACTCATTTTTAAAAGCTCATGTTGCCTGTTGAAAACCCAAGGGAGAGTGACCTTTGGCGGATGGATTAAGCGCCACTAAATCAGTCCCATTTTACGGAAGCACCTGCCTCAGCCCCGTATGAGGCTGTGGGGATTCCAAAGTCAAGTCAAGCAGATGGGGTTCCTGCCTGCAAGGAGCTTCCCACCTAGCAGGGCTGTCCGGTGGGCAAACCGTGGGCACTGGATGAGCAAATAGCGCATGGTGTTGATGACAGGAGATGTGGGGGGGGGGGTGCCCAGGAACCCGAGAGGAGGGCTGTGGTGGAGGGCAGGAGAGGAGGGGTCAGGTGGAGGACAGGAGACAAGGGGTGGGGTGGAGGGTGGGAGAAGAGGCTGAGCCCTGGAGCGTGGAGTGGGCATGGGCCAGGGGTACTGAGAGAGCAGCCTGCACAGAGACGAGGAGGCAGCAGAAAGGCCTGTGTGTCTGAGGAGGGGAGCCTCAAATAGAGAAGGCTGAGGAGTGGGTGCAGGCAGGAAACTGCTGGGACTGGCCATGGGGAACCTCGGATGGGCGTCAGCTGTGGAAGACAGTCTAGCAGTACTGGAGAGGCAGGACTGTGGAGTCAGATGGGGGTGGAACTGGTCAGCTAGGAGACCCCCAGAGGCTCAGCAAGAGGTGCTAGGGCTTGAGCTGTTGAGACGGAGAGAAATACCAAGGATGTGGCCTGGGCAGGGCCCAGAAGGACCCGGGTCTCCCTGCATAGGTGCCTGGCAGTGCCCTCTCTGTGGTGGTACCAACTCCTGGGCAGAGGCGAGGAGATGGCTGGTGAATACAGCCTGCTGGCAGGCAGCATATTTAGGATTAGGACCTGGGAGAAAAGTCCTGGGCTTGTAGGTGGGAGCTGAGGCCACCACAGAGTTGGGGTTCCTGGACAGTGGGTGTTTAGAGGGCAGGGGAGATCCGGGAGGAGCCGGAGATGACCTAGCATCTAGAGGTAGGCCCGGGAGGTGGGGGAGGAGCAGCCGAGAGGGTGGGAGAAGCCTCCATGGGGAGCAGCACCACCACAAGGCTGAGGCAGTGGTAGGAAGGCCACTGAGACCCTCCAGAAAAAAGGGCTGAAAAGTCTGTGGAATCCTCTGGGTCAGAAGGTCCTGGGAACCATTGCCCAAGCAATTCCTGGAGACAGAAAGAAGCCTCACTGCATTGGGCTAAAATGAATGGAGCTGGAGGAGGGAGGATCGTGGAGCACTGAGGCTGTCGCTGACTCATTTCAGGGTCCACTGTAGTGCTTGGCACACAGTGACTGCCCAATCCATACCTCCTAATTGGAAATATTTCCCTCTATTTCCGTAGACCTCCATTAGCAATGCCCTTTCAGCAGTGTTATCTTATTTAACGTTTATAAAGGCATGTACCCTCGAAACAGGAAACAGGCTCATGAACTTGACCGAGGAAGAGTAAGTGATCAACGGGCGGACCCATCCATTTGGTGTTTTTCCATTTTTCCCGTTGGTCTTCACAGAGTCTCCGCTGTTGAAGGCGTCTTATCTTTGCTTGCATGTTAACTGCCTAAGGCGCAGAGTTCAAAAAGCAATTGCCATCTTGTGCTTTGAATACCTGCCTCGTGCCAGAACCATGAGGGACATGGGGCTGCTACCCTTTGGGATCTCACAGTCTCATGTCTTTGCTTAGCATGGTGGAAATTGGATAAAATCAAATTCTCTGAAAAAATGATACCCTAAGAGGAGGTATGGCCCAAGGAGCATCAACAGCACCCCGTTTGTATGTGGAACCCCTTGAAGGGGCCAGCTAATCAAGAGAACTGTGTGACAAGAAAACAGTGGCTGCAAGAATAGGGGCACTGTCCTTCATAAAGCTCACCTCTGGAGAATTAACTAACCTTATGCCAGAGTAGCTGTGACAGTGAAGGGGTTAAAATAACAAATAAATGACTTTATTTAGATTTCAGCATTTCTGGCATTTTTTTCTAGCTTTTTTTTTTTTTTGCCGGAGTATTTGATGTGACAGGTTTTGTTTGCTCACACTTGTCTCTCTTTTAAAATTCTCATATCAGCAGTAAAAGCTATTTCTTTTTCCTGTAACATCTTGAGCTTGGTATCCAATGATGGGAGAAATTGCTCTTGCATTCCTTGAAATTATAATATTATGCCTAATTTTGGGGGAGAAAAATTAGGGTAATTTAGATCTGGATCCACTGAAGCCTGCAGGCAGGTCAGTTGCAACATTATTGCTGATCAGTTATCTTAAAAAGTGTTTTTGCCCCAGGGCATGCTCTGCCATTTCTGGCATTCTATAGAAAGGCTGATTTCAAGGCCTGTCTGGCCGAGGAAAGGATGGTCGTCACCCATTTTCGAGGTGGCAGTCTGGGCTCAGTGGGCTGTGGTTAGGGAGTGGAGAGCCTCAGACCATCCCCCGATTCACTGTTAGGGAGCAAGTGAACAAGTGGGAGCAGAGCAGGGATGCTCTCCTGGCTCTCTTTGTTAAGCTGCCTATCACTATCGAAAGCATCACTGTCACCCTTGGTACCACTGGAACTCTGAACGCACAAGTGCTCTTGCAAAGGATGCCTCTTTGAAGCAGGTGGTTGGCTTCCGGCTCCGAAGATCTGGAAATCACTGGTGTAAGCGGAAAGGTTACGGAGGGAAGTCTGTCTTTTCTTGACTCTGCGAGATCATGTATAGACTAGAAACAAACCAGAATGTGTTGCTCATCAGTTTAAAAGCAAGTCTGAAGTTTACTCATAGGAGTGACACTCTGCTGTCTTTTCCAGTTTCCTTCACTTTCCGCAGGCCTCTTTGGGTCACTTCTGGTCCCCGCAAGGGTGCTACCTCTTTGGCCACTGATTTCCAGGTGAGCGTACACATCCTCTGTGTGCGTGGCTGATGGGAACTCTTTGCTCCTTACATCTTTTGGTGAGGCTAGGTGAAATGCATTCTGCAGTTTTCAGAGTGGAGGGCCAACTAGTCTCAACTGGCTGGTATTTCCTCAACTTCTCTGTGTATATCGCTGAGAGCACTGCAATACCACTCTAAAGAGGAAACTGGAGAGCCAAATGCCAATGGAATTCTGTAATGTGGGCTGCAGTGTAAACTGTGGTAGGGTTGAACTAAGGACTGTTCTAGAAAAACCTGTAAGTAATTAAGTTCTCCCTCCAGCAAGGTAAAAGCTGAGTCTGAAGTATATTAGTACAAAAAAAGAGTGAAACCTTTGTTGGTGGTTGTATTATTTTTTTCTCGTTTTTAATGTAAATAAATAAAGAATTCTGGCAAGACAAAAAATCTCATATCTCCTTACTGACCTAAGGAGAGAAAAACAAAAGATGTAGCCATTGTTGGCTGCATGTTTTAAATGGCTGAGGTCAGGATGAAACTTACATTACCCTGTTTCAGCAATTCCCAAACCATGGTTCTGGGGAATATAAGAAAGTTCTTGGGGAGGGTGGGGGAGGGGAGAGGAAGATTTTTGTAGCCAACTGTATTTCAGAAACCTTGCGTATTGTATTTTCTCCTTTGGAGATTCTCAGTGCACTTTAGTGTATTTAAAAAAAAATGCAGTGTGCCTTTGATTAACCGAGCATTTTCTCATCCACTGTGACCACAGAATCCTTTTGCACAGGGCGCCTGCTCACATCTTATGGGAATGACTACTTACTTCGTCCACAATGGAAACGCCATCACCAGCCATTGTTCTGCTTGCCAGCCTCTCTGTCTTTCTCTGAGCTGGCTTCGTAACACTTTATTTGGATCTGTGTTGTTATGCAGTCCACTGTGATGTGTGTATCAAACTTCCCAGATAGACTGCCTTTGTGTATCTTTTTCTTGCATTGTTTCACTTGTTATAATAAGATCAAATTATTTTTTGAATTGGAGAATACAAATAAGTAAATATTTTTAAAAATTAAAAAATAAAGTGGTTGAAATAGGCAGAAATATTTTTTGGAAATTGCTTGGCCTGTGGAGGCGTTCATCAAAGATTCCTTTTTGTGTTGCGACCCATTTCATGGCCCCCGTTTTGTGGCCTGGTGAAGCCTACAGACCCTTTCTCAGACTAATGCTTTGAAATGAATAAAGTACCAAGAGTCACAAAGGAAACTTGTTCTATTGAAATAAGGTTACAATACATCAAATGCCACATTTGTGATGTATATTCATATGTGCTTCTTTACTAGTATCTTAAATAAGATCTAGTGGTGTAAATCTAACAACTACCATGATTTTGACGTAGTGATGAGTGTGAGTAATAGTTCGAGATACTTGCAACAACTTTAATGTGTTAAAACATTTGTGATTTCTATTGACAGCAAAGTCACAGGAACTGCAAATACCACTGAAGTTTCTTGCCTAACGTTTATAATTGAAGCAAGTGTTCTAAATGTCTGTTAGAGAGTATTGAAAATAAAGGTAGAATTTTTTTCCCATTCAAGTTTACAAACCACCTTGAGGCATATGGTAACTACCAACAGGTCAAAGTTAAGTTTGCTTCATTTGGGGAATGTGAGTTGATAATTTATAAAATCAAATCTTGGTGTGTAAGGGGACAGGGCAGGGCAGCTTGGGGACTACTCAGGAGTTAGGCTGGCCAGCGGGGTAAGCCTAACTTGAGGTGGCCAGCCAAAGTCAGCAGGATACAAGGTAGCTGGTACCTTGTGCCAACCCCACTGGAGCCCACCGAAACCCACCAGATCCCACTTGAGCCCACCAGATCCCTACAGCAGTGCATTCAGTGGTAACCAATGCACAGTGCCCCACGCTGTTTTTTACAGATTCTAAGTTTTAAACATTTTTCTGCTTTCATGCATGTATTCTCATTTTTGGGGGAATACATTTGTAGCCTCTCTTGGTAGTCGTTTTCTGGAGGGATTACTTTGAGCTAATCTTTGGTCATTCCTGGCTGCCCTGAAGTTGTCAATTCACAGGATTTTTTCAGGAGCCCAGGGATTCGGGTAAACACCCTCACAACAGCACCTTTGTATCCATTGCTCTTTCTCCCACGGCCCTTTTGAGGGATTCGACATTTGTGAAGGAGGATTGGGTCATTTGCCACAAAGTCTAACAAATTGGAAAGTCCAAAGACCCAGAGCTAAAGATCCAGGCCCTTCCAACTGTTTCTTGGATATTCTCATAACCAGCTCATCACTCAGTTATTCATCAAATCACCTTGCTGGAAGCTGTAGGGCAGTGGCTCTCAAACTGCGCGTCAAAACACATTAGTAGGTTAATCGAAGTAATTTAGTGAGTTGGAACCAAAATTTAAACAATGAAATAGAAAACAATAAAAATCATTACTAGTAAAGGTAAATATTCTTTTTTTTTTTTTAGATGGAGTCTCACTCTTGTCAGGCTGGAGTGCAGTGGCCACTGTTAACTCTGCCTCCCAGGTTCATGCGATTCTCCTGCCTCAGCCTCCCAAGTAGCTGGGATTACAGGCATGCGCCACCACGCCCAGCTAATTTTTGCATTTTTAGTAGGGATGGGGTTTCACCATGTTGGCCAGGATGGTCTCGATCTCCTGACCTCGTGATCTGCCCACCTCGGCCTCCCAAAGTGCTGGGATGACAGGCGTGAGCCTGTAAGTAGTAGCTTTAGGCCTGACCCAAATGTAAATATTCTATCATGAAATGTATGTCTCAGATGTGCTGGCACACACACAGAAGCATGTGTGTACTAGATTACGATGCTTCGTATATTCAGTTCTTATTCTGGGTCGTTATCAAAAAACTGGAAAATTCCTGCCGCAGGGACTATTCAGCAAACATTAAATTTTAGAGTCTGCTATGGTTAAAGTTGGGGTTGAGTGGAGTAGCTGACACATTAACTGAATATGTATGAGAAGCTAATAGCACAGGGGCAGCTGTGTGGCTGTGTGACACCTGGTGGAGCACCTGTCGCAGGTGAGATGCCGTGCCACACGGTGCAGAGGGTAAAGCCAGGCTCACAGTTCTGTGGGAATATTCATGTCTGGAGGTCAGAGCTGGGTTTTGTTGTATTCCCTGCTTGCAGGACAGGATGAAGTTTAGCATGGACACCTTTTAGAGGCTGGAATGTGATGGGGTCAATCTTTGAATTTCACAGGCCATGTGAAGGGGCCTCATGTTATCTTCAGCACAGGGGAGGCCACCCACAGGCACTAAACAGGGAAGTGACATGATGAAGTGTGTGCTTTCGGAAAATGTCCCCCGGATGCTCTGCGAAGCGTGAACTGAAGAGCAGCCAGACTAGGGGCAGGAGTGCCCTGGGAGAAGTTTTGCAGAAATCCAGGTGGCAGTTGATCTGGGTGGGCTGGGTGCCGGGAGTGAAGCTGGAGACAGGTAAATATGGGTCTAGAAGAGACTTAGAAAGTAGAAACTAGAGTACAGGTGGCAAACTTTTTCTGTAAGGGGCCAGATGGTAAATAGTTTGGACTTTGTGGGCTACACTGTCTCTGTTGTATACACTCAGCTCTGCCACTGTGGTGTGGAAGGGACCACAGACAAAACAGAAATGAATGGACATGGTCGTGTTCTAATAAAACTTTATTTGCAAAAGCAAGCAGTGAGCCGGATTTCCACAGTTGTAGTTTTCAGACCCTGGATCTCAACCAGTGGTGATTCTGCTCCCTGCAGGACATTTAGCAATGTCTGGAGATGTTTTTGGTTGTCACCACTCAAGGAGCGGTTGCTACTTGCGTGTAGTGGGTAGAAGCCAGGAATGCTGATAAACACCTTGCAGGGCACAGGACAGCTCCTGATGCCAACAGTGGCACAGAATCATCTATGGATGTGGTGAGTGAGTGTTAGTCAATCGTGAAATGAGGTTCAGGGTTTTGCTGGCACTGATGTTACCTTTCCTTTGCAGATAGAACATATATGGTATAAAAATAATAAAATTTAAACTTACTTTAATAACTAACAACATAAGCAGGATTGGCTCACCTTAGTAACTTTAAAAACATTTCTTTTTAGTACCTCTAGATAGATACATGTTTATAGGCAGTTACTTAGGTTTTTTCCAGCTGTGGATGTTTTGTTAAGAGCATATGTGCCCCACACATTCGGAAAACATAAAATGCTATTGTGCCATTCCGAGAGTGCTTCTGTGGTTTCCTTAAGCCTTCTCCAGAGACCCCAGATTTCCAGCCACACAGGACTGTTGCATGGTCAGGCTCTTCAGGGTGAAGAGACCAGGGCTCCCCCAAATGCTGGAGTCTCTGTAGTCTTATTCCAACTCTGGTCTGGTCAGTTTCATGGTAGCGCTGGCCATCTCTGCTGGAATGGTGGTATGTGATTGCCTGAGTTGACTAGTTCTCTGGGGCTGTTTATTCAGCATCATCCTGGCTCCCCACTGTCTCTGAGGAAGCCTTAAGAAAGGGATCATCAGGCCGGGCTGGTGGCTCATGCCTATAATCCCAGCACTTTGGGAGGCCGAGGCGGGAGGATCACGAGGTCAAGAGATCGAGACCATCCTGGTCAACATGGTAAAACTCCATCTCTACTAAAAACACAAAAATTAGATGGGCGTGGTGGCAGGCACCTGTAGTCCCAGCTACTCCGGAGGGTGAAGCAGGATAATCACTTGAACCCGGGAGGCAGAGGTTGCAGTGAGCTGAGATAGTGCCACTGCACTCCAGCCTGGAGTCAGAGCGAGACTCCGTCTCAAAAAAAAAAAAAAAAAAAAAAAAAGGAATCATCAGATGAATTGGATGAGCACTTCACCAGTACCCCATGCAGGTAGGGGCCCAGGCAGGTAGGGGCCCAGGCAGGTAGCAACACTAGAGTTCTTATCCCTCCTCCAGTTTTCAAACACACGTTTGGGGAGCTGTAAGAATCACTTATATGTCCATCTCTCCCTGTCTAAATGGCCATGGGGAGCTAGGGTGGAGTGTGCAATCTCTTTTCTCAGGCCTTTTCTCAGGCCCTCTCTACCACTAGACTCAAATAACTTTTCTTTCATTTCCTAAATGTTTTTGGAATGAAAATGTCTGTTCCTTTTGCAATATTGTCAAGTTATTTGAAAGTTTCACCATAAGATTCAATATATGTCTTTACATTATAATATTGACTTTTAAAAAGAATTGTTACATAACACAATTAAATTGACTACTTAAATGAATTGATACCTAATGTCAATAATTTTAGAAGTATATATGCCTCTTTTTAATTCTCAAAGTTTTATTTTTCCCCTTATATTTCTTTTCAACATATCCCACAGATCTTTTAAAAATGAAACTTGCCACCGGGTGTGGTGGCTCACACCTGTAATCCCAGCACTTTGGGAGGCCAAGGAGAGTGGAACACGAGGTCAGGAATTCGAGACCAGTCCGGCCAACATGGTGAAACCCCATCTTTACTAAAAATAAAAAAAGAAATATTAGCTGGGCGTGGTGGTGGATGCCTGTAATCCCAGCTACTTGGGAGGCTGAGGCAGGAGAATCACTTGAACCTGGGAGGCAGAGGTTGCAGTGAGCCAAGATCAAGATCGCACCACTGCATTCCAGCCTGGGTGACAGAGCAAGACTCCACTTAAAAAAAAAAAAAAAAAAATGAATGAAAGAAACTTGCATTTTAGAATAGTTTTAGATTTACAGAAAATTTTCAAAGATAACACAGAGTTCCCATCTACCCCCTACCCAGTTTCACCTAAGATTAACATCTTACAATAGTATGGCACACTCATCACAATTAATGCACCACTTTGAGCACATTATTTAAACTAAAGTCCACACCTTATTCCTATGGTTTTAGTTTTCTCTCTTTAGGATCCAGGACACCATGTTATGTTTAGTCATCATGTCTCTGTCAGCTTCTCTTGGCTTTGATGGTTTCTCTGACTTCCCTTATTTTTGAGGATCCTGACAGTTTTGAGGAGTCCTGGGCAGGTAGTTTGTGGAATGACCCACAGCTTGATTTTGTCTGATGTTTTTCTCGTGATTATACAGGCTTATGGGTTTTGGAAGGAAGACTACAGAGACAAAGTCCATTCTCATCACATCCCACCCAAGGGTGCCCACCATCAACATGGCTTGTCACCGTTAATGTTGACCTTCGTCACCAGGTGGACGTAGTGTTTGTCAGCCTTCTTCTCCGGATAGTCACTCATTCCCCCTTACCCATACCACCATCTTTGGATGGAATTCTGTAAGCCCAGCTCCCACGTGAGCAGGGAGCTAGGCTCTATCTCCTAGCTGGCAGAGAATCTACGTAAAGTATTTGGAGTTGTTCTGTGTGGGAGATTCAGCTCTTCTGTCCTCCTTTAGTTATTTACTCAGTCATCTATTTCATTAGGATAGACTCATGGATATGTATCTTATGCTTTGGGCTATAAGCCAATACTGTGTTGGTTGTTTTGTTGCTCGAATTGTTCTAGCTCTGACCATTGGGAACGTGTTCAGTTGAATGGAGACACTACATATCAGAATTTGTAGGATGCTGCTAGAGGAACACTTAGGGGAATTTTGTTGCAAGAAATGCCTATATTAAGAAAAAAGAAAGATCTCAGTTTCCACATTAAGAAATATAAAAGTGAAGGGCAAAATAAACTCAAAGTAAGTAGAAGAAAGGAAATAAAAAAAGACCAGAGTGGCAGTCAATGAAAAAATAAAAACAGTTAGACAATAGAGAAAACAAAGGAACCCAAAAGCTGGTTCTTTAAATAAAACTCTCTACAGACTGATCAGGAAAAAAGAGAGAAGAAACAAATTACAGTATCAAAAATGAGAATGGGCTGGCAGCAGTGGCTCAAGCCCATATCCCAGCACTTTCGGAGGCTTTGGTGGGAGGATCACTTGAGCCCAGGAGTCCAAGACCAGCCTGGGCAACATAGTCTCTACAAAATTCGGTCTCTACAAAAAAATTAAAAATAAAGAATTAGCCAGGCATGGTGGCCTGTGCCTATAGTCTCAGCTACTCAGGGGGCTAAAGCAGGAGGACTGCTTGGGACACTGGGAGGTTGAGCCTGCAGTGAGCTGTGATTGCACTCCAGCACTCCAGCTTGGGTGATAGAGTGAGACCCTGTTTCCAAAAAAAAAAAAAAAAAAAAAAAAGTGAGAAAGGTGGTATCACTATAGATTGTACAGTTATTTATAACACAATAAGGGAATAATATGAAAAATTTTAGGCCAATAAATTTACAACTTAGAGAAAATGGACAAATACCTTGAAAGATACAAATTATCAATGCTCACCAGTTAAAAGTTAAATAACCTGAATAACACTATATCTACTGTAGAAATGGAATTTGTTGTTAAAGACTTTCCCACAGTGAAATGTCAAGCCGGATAACTATACAGGTGAATTCTACCAAACATCTAAAGAAGAAATAATACTCGCTCTCTAGAAACATTTTTTTAAAATTGAAGAGGAAGGAACCCTTCCCGGCTCACTCTATGAGGCTAGTACTATCCTAATACCAAAATAAGACAAAGACATGATAAGAAAAGGGAAACATAGAGACAAAAATGCTAAGTGAAACTTTAGCAAATTGAATGAAACAATATGCAAAGATGACAGCACATTATGACCACGTGTGGTTTGTTAGGAATGCGATGTCGACTTCACGTCAGAAAATCAGTCTACGTTATGTAGTGTATTACCTTATATACTATATGAACAAGCTGAGAAAGAAAAGCCAAGCAGTCATTTCAATAGACACCCTCCTTCTCTTTACCCAAAAACACATTTAGTAAAATCCAATATCCATTTCTAAAAAAAACTCTCAGCAAACTAGGAATCGCAGGGTTTTCCTCAGTGTGATATTGGGCATCTACAGAAATTCTTTAGCTTATGTCAAAGACTGAATATTTTTACTCTAAGATCAAGAGCAAGACATAGATATGTTCTCTCCCTATTTCTATTCATTATCGTACCGGAGACCCTAGCCAAGACAATCAGGCAAGAAAAAGAAACAAAAGACAACTTGATAGGAAAAGAAGAAGTAAAACTGACCTTACGAACAAATGATGTGATTGTCTTGAAAAATTCTATGAATCTGCAATAAAAACTTAAATAGCTTAGCAAGGTTGCATTACACAAAGTCAAAACACAGCTATCAATTGCATTTCTATATATTAAGAATAAAAAAATCATAAATTGAAATTCAGGAATATCATTTATAACAGCATCCAAAATATAAAATATGTAAGGATAAATTTGGCAGAAGATGTGCAAGTTGTATGCACTGAAACATACAAAACATTGAGGAGATAAATCAAAGAAGACGTCAAGTGGAGAAGACATACAGTATGTCTATGGATCTGAAGGGTTCTTACTATTCACATGTCAATTCTCCCAAAGCTGCTATATGGATTTAACACAATCCTCATCAAAATCCAAGTAAGTTTTTTTTTTTTGTAGCACTTGACAGACTGATTCTAAAATTCCTTTGGAACTATAAAGGACCTAAAATAGCCAAAACAACTTTGAAAATGATTAGCATTACTTGATTTCAACACCTATCATAGACTGATGGTAAGCAAGCCTGTGCAATATTGGATTAAAATATACAAATATATCAGTGGAACAGAATAAAGTTCAGAAACAAACCCACACTTATATGGACAACTCCCCAAGGCAATGGAGGAAGAATATTCTTTTCAACAGTTTGTGCTGGGACTTTTGATCTAAGCATATAAAAAAAATTAACTCAAAATGGACCCTAGTCCAAAATAAAAAATCTAAAGCTGTAGAATTTATAGAAGAAAAATAGAATAAAACCTTTAAGATGTTGGGTTACACAAAGATTTCTTAGTTACAACAACAATAATATGATCCATAAAATAACAAATTGATAAATTGAACTTTATCAAAATTAAAAACTTCTGCTCTTCAAAAGATATTCTTAGGAAAATGACAAGGCTGCAGAAAATATTTATAAATTGTTTATCTGATAAAGACTTGTATCTAGAATGTGTAAAGAACTCTAAATCTCAATGATAAAAAAATTAATTAAAAATTAGGCAAATCATATGCAGAAAACTGAAACTGGACCCCTTCCTTACATCTTATACAAAAATTAACTCAAGATAGATTAAAGACTTAAATGTAAAACCCCAAACCATAAAAACCCTAGAGGAAAACCTAGGCAATACCATTCAGGACATAGGCGTGGGTAAAGACTTCGTGACGAAAATGCCAAAAGCAATTGCAAAAAATGTGAAAATTGGCAAATGGGATCTAATTAACCTAAAGAGCTTCTGCACAGCAAAAGAAACTAGCATCAGAGTGAACAGGCCACCTACAGAATGGAAGAAAATTTTTGCAATCTACCCATCTGACAAAGGTCTAATGTCTAGAATCTACAAGGGACTTAAACAAATTTACAAGAAAAAACAACCCCATCAAAAAGTGGGCAAAGGTTATAAACAAACACTTCTCAAAGGAAGACATTTATGCAGCTAACAAACATATGAAAGAAAGCTCAACATCACTGATCATTAGGGAAATGCAAATCAAAACCACAATGAGATTCATCTCACTCCAGTCAGAATGGTTATTATTAAAAAGCCAAGAAACCACATATGCTGGTGAGGCTATGGAGAAATAGGAATGCTTTTACACTGTTGGTGGGAATGTAAATTAGTTCAACCATCGTGGAAGACAGTGTGGCTATTCCTCAAGGATCTAGAACAAGAAATACCATTTGACCTAGCAATTCCATTGCTGGGTATAAACCCAAAGGAGTATAAATCATTCTAATATAAAGACACATGCACATTTATGTTTATTGCAGCACTATTTACAATAGCAAAGACATGGAACCAACCCAGATGCCCAATGATAGACTAGATAAAGAAAATGTGGTACATATACACCATGGAATACTACGCAGCCGTAAAAAGGAATGAGATCATGTCCTCTGCAGGGACATGGATGAAGCTGGAAGCCATCATCCTCAGTAAACTAACGCAGGAACAGAAAACCAAACAGCATATTCTCACTCATAAGAGGGAGTTGAACAGTGCGAACACATGGACACAGGGAGGGGAACATTATACACCAGGGTCTGTTGGGGGGTGGAGAGTGAGGGGAGGGAACCTAGATGGTGGGTCAATAGGTGCAGCAAATCACATGACATACGTATATCTATGTAACAAACCTGCATGTTCTGCACATGTATCCTGGAACTTAAAGTAAAAAAAAAAAAAAAAAAAAAAATTAGGCAAACAATTTGAATAGACACTTCACCAGAGAAGATATATGACTGACAAATAAGGGTAGGAAAAGATGCTCAGTGTCATTAGTTATTAAGGAACTGTAAATTTAAAACATAGCGAGATAGCACTTAAACCGGTTGAAATGGATAAATTAAAGACTGAACATAGCAAGTGTTGACAAGGATGTGGCACATCTGAAACTCTGTAGGTGGGCTTGTGAGATGAGTAAGACACTTTGGAAAACAGTGTGACAGCCATTCCATTTCATCCAAGAGAAATGATTTGTGTATGAGTTATGTATGGACATACATCCATACAAAGACCTGGACACAAATACTCACTGTAACTTTATTTGTAATGGCCAATATCTGGAAACAACTCAAATGCCTATTCACAGATGAGTAGAATAACTGTGGTATATCCAGACAGTGGAATACTACCACTTGACAATAAAGAGAAATAGACTATTAACATGTGCTGCAACATAGATGAATCTCAAAATAATTACGCAGAAGGAAAGAAGCCAGACAAATAGAGTACATACAATATGGGTTCACTTAGATGACATTCTAGAAAATGCAAACTAATCTATAAGGACCGCAGATCAATGTTTGCCTGAGGATGATGGAAGAGGGGAGGGGCATGGCAGCATCACAAGTGGGTATGAGACCTTTGTGAGGGAGAGTGAAAAATATTTTTATTATCTTCAGTGTAGCCATGGTCTTGCATGTTTGTTGTGTGTGTGTGTAAAAACACTTAAACATCTAGTACACTTAAATATATGCAGTTTATCATGTATTTATTTTAGGTGAATACAGTTGAAAATTCAAAAAGCACCTCTCAAATAATGTGATCAGCAAATTCGTTTCCCCTTAGTTTTTCACGATGCCCCCCAGCCTTCATTGAGAACACTGGTTGAGAGTATTGAAAGAATCATCATTGAGGGTTTACTTATTTATCCTTTATCCTCATCATTTTGGCCAGGTCCCGAGAGACATGGTCCTGCCAAAACTCCATGCTGTGGTTTGAGCTTATTCCCCATCCCAGGGGCATTCAGGTAACTGTTAAGTCCTCAGGCAGTACCACTGGGGTTGCAATTGTTTTATCCCACAACTAAAGACAATACTGAAGGCTGGTCCTTGGTTTTACTGATGTCGTCTAAAGCCAACCCATCTTGAGGATCTTGGCTTTCTTGCCCATGAATTCCACTTTTCTAGGTCTGATTTACTGATGTCCTACATCTCAGTTCTGTTCTGCAGAGAACCATGACTGCTTTAAGGCAGGAGGAAGATTGTATTCTGTTGCTAATTTCTTAGCATCTAGCCTAACAAATGCTGTGTTGAACTGTTAGTGATTTTAGCATATAGCTAGATACTGTATTGTATTTTTTGCAATGACTTCGTGTATTTACTCTCTCTTCTTTTCCATATCCTTGCCCCTAGCATAGACTTAACACAGAGGAGGTGACTGATACTTATTGATTAAATAATTTTGAGGGGAGCATAGATAATTTATTAATGCTAATAAGTAGCCTTAGAACTTTCTTTCCTATGTTAGGACCCACTTATTAAATACGAATGCCTTAATAATATGCTTGACTGGACAGAACCATTCTCTCTTGTAAAAAACAAAAACAAAAAAGCTAATGTCTAGGCCTGTATACACCAGTTACTTCATTCCCCAAACATCTGTTGTTTTTATTGGCTGTGGTATGACGTGGTCCAAGTAATACTAATTAATTTACCTACAAAAGCAGGACACTAATAGGTATGACTACATATGTTGTTGATTTAGCCTTAAGCACTCCAGTTTTACATAGTATTGATTTTTATGGTAGAATCTGAATCACTAAGATTAGCGTGGATTTCAATTCATTTACCAAATTCAAAAATATTAGAACCAGAGAGGAGAATCTAAAATATTAAGGAGGCAGTTTTATAATATATAAAAAGAAGAGCAATTGTATGCAACTTGTTACTATTATGCAACTGTTATGTCCAAGAGATAATGCAGCCTAAAAGTGTGCAATTTCAGAGATTTAGGTGAACAGAGGAATGATCACTTCACAGCTGGCTAGTAGAAAACCTCAAGAATGTTCGGAGGTCGGGGTAACTTTCTGTTCTCTTGCTGACTGATTCATGGGAAAGCAGGGAAAGACTCAGTAATGGACTGGAGAGATCTTTGGCTTGATATATTGACTACAAATTAAATGCATTTTCCCAACTCTTGCATATACACAAAATTCATGATTATTGGAGTAAAGTGAGAAAATGCTGAAAAGTATAAAGAAATAGATGACTCATTTATGTCTGTGGTCTTTTTAATAAGTATACATTTATTTTTCTAATATTATAAAAAATTTTAAATATACAGAAATATTGAAATAAATTTTCAGCAAATACTCATATACCTATACCTAGATTCTTCCACTGACGTTTTATTACACATGCATCATTATATATTTATCTATCTATCCATCCCTTTATCCTTCCATCAATTCATCTTTTTTATTGATGCATTTCAGTGTACTTCTCCCTAAACAATTTGGCATGCATATGTAGAGTTCAATCTACCCTTTCCTTTTTATGTCAAATGCCCAGATCTGAAGTGTGCATTCTCTGAGTATGGTGGATATACCTAAGGTGACCCCTAATGATACTCACATCCTGGGTAATCCCCTATAACTTGCTCATAACCGGTAGCAGATGCATATGGCAGAGGTGGTGAGATGTCACTCCTATGGTTATGTTAACATTTTGTAAGACTCCCTTTTGCTGGTAGGCTGGAGCTAGAGACTCCTTGTGTCCTTCATGAAGCAAGTGACCATATTAGAAAAGCCCATGTAGCAAGGAACTGTGTCTTGCCCCCAGAACCTGAGGTTAGCCTCTAGTCAACAGCCAGCAAAATGCTGGGGTCCTGGGTCATACAGCTGCAAGGAAATAATTTTCAAAACAACTCTAAGAGTAGGCTCAGGCTTAGATTCTCCCCCAGTGGAGCCTTCAGAGGAGAGTGAAGACTTGTGGAGTTCTGAGCAGGGAAGCAGCTAAGTTGTACCTGGACTCCTGACCTACGGAAGCTATGAGATCATAAATGTGTCTATAAGAATTTGTCACACAGCAATAGAAAACTAATACAAGTGTTGATACCTGGAAGTGCATTGTGGCTGTTAATAAATATCTAAAAATGTGGGGTGGTTCTGAAACTCAGCAGTGGGCAGGGGAGCAGAATAGAGAAAGCTTAAGTCTCCCTGAAAAGACTGATGGTAATAGAAGCCTGGACTTTAAGGACACTGCAGTCGAGGGCTCAGGAGGAAGTGAGGAATGCGTAATGGGAAACTGACAGAAGGGAGAACCTTTGTTAAACAGAGACAGAAAGCTTAGCAACATTGTCGTCTGCAGTTATGTGGAAAGTTGAACTTGTAGATGATGAACTTGGTTATGTAGCAAATGAGAGTTCCAAGAAAAGTGTTGAAGGCATCCCCAGTCTCTTCTGGCTGTTTACAGTAAAATGTGAAAGGAGAGAAAGATAAATCAAGAGAATTCTTAAACAGAAAGGAACTAGGACTGGATGATTTTGAAAATTTTAAGCCTCTCCAGATGGCAATAGATTCTTAAATTAAGATAGTGTGGTCTAGAGAAAAATTAGAGGGTGTGACTGTGCAACCCTTTGCTAAAACCTGAAAGATCGAAAGGTGAGCATATTTAGTCACAAAAGGGTATCTTTTAAGAGGGCATGCCTCCCAGATCCTCTCAATCAAACCAGAGGACCTCGAGAAGGTCTAAGGGCACTGTCCATCAGCACCTCCATCTTGCTAGCAGACAAGACCAGAGACTCTTGTGAGTTGGGTGAAAAAAGTGGCCTTCTGGGAGAAACCTGGATTGCAAAGGATGGAGGGCACTTTCTAGGAACTGTGGGCTCTAGGACCTAAGGATGGTCTCCAGATGATAGCCAGCTAAAAGCTAGTGCCTTCAGCCTAGTAACTGCAAGGAAATGAATTCTGACAACCACCTGAATGAACTTGAAAGGTTTTTCCCCAGTCAAACCTTCAAGTGAGAACACAGCCTGGCTATCACGTTGATTGCAGCCTTGCGAGATCCAGAGAAGAGGACCCAAGTAAGTTGTGCTTGAACTTCTGACTAACAAAAACTATGAGATAATAAATGTGTACTGTTTTAAGTCTCTACATTTGTGGTAATTTGTTATGCAACAGTAGTAAATGAATATACTGAATTTTGACAACTTCATACTCTGTAATCCAAAGCCTAGCCAGATGTAGAACATTACCATCACTCTAGAGAGCTTCCTCATGCTACTTCCCAAATTGTTCCCATCCTCAAACCCCCAGAGAAAACAATTCTTCTGACACTGCTAACCCTATGGCTTAGTTTTTGCTTGTTCTAGAATTTCATATAAATGGAACCATATGGTATATCCCCTTTTTTTTGGTCTTGCTTCTTTTACTCAGCATATTTTTGAGATCTATCCATCTTGTTCCATGTCTTAATAGTTGGTCTTTTTTGTTGCTAAATCTTCTTCTGTTATATGAATATATTAAACATGTACCCCAGAACTTAAAGTATAATAATAAAAAAAATTGTTCATCTGTTTTTCTGTTAAAGAACACAGGGATGATTTCAGTCCATTATGAATAAATCTGCTATTTTCTTTTGCATAGGCCTTTTTGTGAATGAATGTATGTTTTTATTTTCTTTAAGTAGAAATCTAGTTGTGAACTCGCTGGATCACAGGTGTGTGATTAGTTTTTTAGGAAACTGCAAGGTATTTTTCCAAAGTGGCTGTATCATTTTACATTCTCACCAACAATGTCTGAGAGTTTCAGTTGCCCTGCACCCCACCAACACTTGGTGTTTTCATTATTTTTAATTTTAGCTATTTGAATAGATGGGTAGTGGTATATCATTGTGGTTTTAATTTGCATATGCCTGATTAATTTGCATATGCCTGATTTCTAATGATGTTGAGAACTCTTTGTTGTGTATATTGAACATTTGCATATCTTCTTTTGGAAAATTTCTTTTTAGAACCTTTGCTCGCTCCAGTTTTTTGAGGAGATGGGTTATTTATGCTTTTGTTGTTGGGTTGGAGGGGTTCATTATGTTTCCTGGGAACTGGTGCTGCTATGTCAGATGCTTGTTTTACAAATATTTTCTCTCAGACTGTGGTTTGCCTATTCATTTTCCTTAGAATGTCAATTGAGGAGCAGAAGATTCTAATTTTGATGAAGTCTACCTTTACTTTTATGATTGTTTCCTGTGACTTGTGAAATAAACCTTTGCCTATTCTTAAGTCCTGAACACATTCTCCTGTGTCTATGTGATTCCACAGTGTCTGGACCACTGTAGAGTTGTAGTATGTTTTGAAGTCAGGTAGTGTACGTAAGTCCTCTAGTTTTTTGTTTCTTGAGTTTTTTTTCAAAATTGCTTTGGCTATTTGAGGTCAGTGCCATCCAACAGAACTTTCTGCAATGATAAAAATGTTACACATCTACACCATTTAAGAAGAGTAATCACTAGTCACATGTGAGTATTTAGCCCTTGAAATGTGGTTAGTGTGGTGGAGAAACTTAATTTTTAATTTTATTTAATTTTCATTAACCTACATACAAATCTAAGTAGCCATATGCAGTTATTGACTACCATAATGTATGGTGCAGCTGCAGGTTCATTGCATTTCCATATAGATTTTTTAGAATAAGAGTGTTAATTCCCACAAAACAGGTGCTGACATTAAAATTGGGATCACATTGAATCTAAAGATCCATTTGGAAAGAATTGACATTTTAGTCTTCTGGCCCATTATTATGGTATATCTCTCTACTTATTTATACCTTCTTTAATTTCTCTCGAAATGTTTTGTAGTTTTCAGTGTACTAGTCTTGAACATATTTTGTTAAATTTGTTCCTACGTATCTTAAGTTTTTTGATAGTATTATAAGTGGAATTATTTTTAAAATTTATTTTTTAAATAAATTTGATTTTTTTCATGTTTACCTTCTATTCTTTGATAGAAGGATAGATTTACAGAATTGCTAACTTCTTGAATTAGTTCCAGTAGTGGTTTGGTTGATTCTTTTGGATTTTTCTATGTAAACAATTATGTTACCTGAAAATAGATACAGTTTACTTCTTCCTTTTTACTCTGGATGACTTTGTTTATTTATTTATTTACTTATTTTTGTCATCTTATTGTACTGGCTAGAACCTCCAGTGCAATGTTGAAAGAGAATGGTGAGAGTGGACATCCTTGCCTTTTTCCATATCTTAATGGGAGAAGTTTAAGTCTTTCATCATTAAATATGATAGTTCTATGTATAATGTTATTTCTAATTTTTGTCCTAAATGAATGTTGAGTTTTGTTAAATGTTTATTCTGCATCTGTTGAAATGATCGTATGGTTTGACTCTTTACGTCTGTTAATAATGTGAATTACATTGATTGATTTTTGAATGTGAATTTAACCTTACATTTCTGGGATATGTCCCCACTTCATCATGATATTAGTATATCCAATATAAAAAAGTATATCTTTTTTACATATTGTATTCTATTTACTAATATTTTGTTAAGAATTTTGCATCTATGTTCATGAATGATATTGGCCTATGATTTTCTTTTATTTTGTAACATCTTTGTTAGGCTTTGATTTTAGGGTTTCTGTGGCCTCATAAAACAAGTTAGGAAAGGTTTCCTCCTCTAGTTTTAGGAAGAATTTTATGTGGTTGGTGTTATTATTTCCTTAAATGTTGATAGAATTAACTAATAAAGCTACCTGGGTCTAAAGTTTTCTTTGTGAAGATGTTTTTGATAAAGAAGCTAATTTCTTGATAGATATATGAGTATTGAGATTTTCTGTTTTAAAGAATTCGCCCATTTCATCTAAGTTGTCCAATGTGTTAAAGTTAGCATAGTCTTTTACTCTGTCTTTAAAATCCATAGCACCTGCAGGGATGTCTCCCATGTCATTCTTAATATTGGTAATTTGTACCTTTTCTATTTTATTGATCTGAATACTAGAGTTATACAACCCATATTTATCTTTCAAAAACAAGCTTTTGATTACATTTTTTGGTACTTTTTGTTTTCTAATTACATTGATTCCTTCTTTTATATTTAGTATTTACTTCTGTCTACTAACTTTGTGTGTTTCCTTTGCTCCTCTTTTTCTAGTGCCTTTAGTTGGAACCTTGGATTCTTGATTTTAGATCTTTTTCTTTTCAAATATAAACATTTAAAACTATTAATTTCTTCCTAAGCACAGATCTAGGTCAATTCCACAAATTTTTATGTGTTTTTATTATCATTCCGTTCACATATTTCCCCATTTCTCTTGTGACTTATTCTTTGACCCATACATTATTTAGAAGTGAGTTGTTTAATTTTTAAGTATTTGGGATTTTCTAGATATTTTATTGTTATTTGATTTCTAATTCCTTTGTAGTCAGAGAACATACTTCATATGATTCTAGTGAGACTTGTCTTATGTCTTGATGAATGTACCATGTACATTTAAAAAGAAATATATTATCCAGGTTTGGGGTGTAGTTGTCTGTAAATACTCAATTTTTTTTTTTTTTTTTTTTTTTTTTTTTTTTTTTTTTTTTTTTTTTTTTTTTTTTTTTTTTTTTTTTTTTGAGATGGAGCTTTGCTCTTGTCACCCAGGCTGGATAGCAGTGCCATGATCTTGGCTCACTGCAAACTCTGCCTCCTGGGTTCTCCTGCCTCAGCCTCCCAAGTAGCTAGGATTACAGGTACCCGCCACCATGCCTGGCTAATTTTTGTATTTTTAGTAGAGACGGGGTTTCACCATATTGACCAGGCTGATCTCGAACTCTTGATCTCAGGTGATCCATCCTTGGCCTCCCAAAATGCTGGGATTAAAGGCATGAGCCACCGCACCCAGCCGCAATTCTTGAAGCCTATTTTATCTGATATTAACATATTCACTCCAGCCTTCTTATGCTTCCTTATAATAATGTAGACTTTTTCACTAATTTGCTTTCAACCTATCTGTATCTTTATATTTAAAAACGTGCTTCTGTTACAGACAGTCTAGTTCTGCCTTCTAATTATTTAGTCAATTAACATTTAAAGTATTTTTATATGGTTGAATTGAGGTCTACCATTTTTGTTTGTTTCTTGTTTGTCCCATGTAGTTTTTTGTTCCTCCAGTCTTCTCTTCAGCCTTCTTTTAAATTATTTGATGTTTTAAAAAAAAATTCAGCTTAATTTATCTATTGACTTTTAAGCCATTTATTTCTGTATTTTTAATGATTTCTCTAAAGATGACAATATGCCTCCTTAACTTATCACAGTCCACTTAGTGTTAATATTGTAACTCACCATGTAAAATGTGGAAACTTTGCAGCTACGTTGCTTCATTTACCTCCATTTACTTCACACTATAGTTACTGTACACATTACATTTACAGTGTAAACCCAACCAGACAATGCTATAATTTTCACTTAAATAGTGTATGTGTATATATATATATAAAATTTTATTTTATTTTATTTTTGAGACAGGGTCTGACTCTGTCACCAGGCTGGAGTGCAGTGGTGTGATTTCGGCTCACTGCAACCTCTGCCTCCTGGGCTGAAGCAATCCTCCTGCCTCAGCCTCCTGAGTAGCTGGGACTACAGGTGTATGCCACCATGTCCAGCAAATTTTTGTATTTTTTGTAGAGATGAGGTTTCACCATGTTGTAGGTTTTGTAGAGACAAAGTTTCACCATGTTGCCCAGGCTGGTCTCAAACTCCTGAGCTCAAGTGATCTGCCTGCCTCGGCCTCCCAAAGTGCTGGGATTACAGGCTTGAGCCACCGCGCCCGGCCAAAACATTTTCTTTTAGAGATTTACTCACTTACATGGTGCCAACTTTGACTTGCCCTCAGGCTAAAAGCTATAAAAATGGGAATTTCACCTCTTGGTATTTTTTTTTCCTCTAGGTTACTGCTAGAGTCTTCCTGCTTTTTACTCGCAGTCTTGTGAACAGAAGCCTTATTTTTTATTTTTATCCAAAGTTGGTAGTTGTTATCTGCAGGAAGGTCTAGGGAAAGCTTACTTGGCCATATGAGAAGAAAAATGACTCCACCTTTTCTTGAAGTTACATGCATTTTATTATAGAGAACCTGCACGGCATGTTTTCTTCTTAAAAACAATGCCTAAACTACAAATAGATCAAGGTCAAAGTAAGCGAGGAGTTCAACATGACATCAGTACCCTTTTCCAAGTCCTGACCCACTTTGGTTTTTACAAGAAAGATAGAAAATAGAATTTTTTTTTCAGAATTTACAAAATTTTCTATTGCTTGGTAAATCTTTATTGAATTATACATTAGATCATATTATGGGCATCTTCTATATCATAAAATAGTTTTTTAAATGCAGTTTTTGATGTCTACATACCATTTCATCCTATGGTCGTATGTTACTTAACTATTTTCTCATTGTAAACTTATATTGTTTCTATATTTTTGCCAGCATCAGTTACTATTCCAGATGTTCAAACATCTTTAAACATAAACCTTGGATGACATATTTGACTACAGAAGGAACCCTCATAATCACTGTTTCCCTGCAATGTTTTGCTGGATTCGCTGACATCTTCTATGCCTTTGGTAAATATGCCGCTTGCATTGGGAAACCTCAGTCTTCCTTCTCTTACTATGTGGAATAAGGGCTTACCAAGAGTTAATTA
>NW_012104253.1:2752019-2753871 GCF_000951045.1 Mandrillus leucophaeus
TAGCTGGGACTACAGGTGTATGCCACCATGTCCAGCAAATTTTTGTATTTTTTGTAGAGATGAGGTTTCACCATGTTGTAGGTTTTGTAGAGACAAAGTTTCACCATGTTGCCCAGGCTGGTCTCAAACTCCTGAGCTCAAGTGATCTGCCTGCCTCGGCCTCCCAAAGTGCTGGGATGACAGGCGTGAGCCACTGAGCTTGGCCAGTTATACATATTTTTAAACAAATCAAGAAGAAAAGTTTTTTATACTTGCCAGTATTTCATATATTCACCATTTCCAGTAGTTTCCCTTTTCCCCAGAAGATCTGAATCTGAATTTCCATGTGATATGATTTCCCTTCGGAATAAAGAACTTCCCCTAGAGATCTGCTGTCAGTGAATTGTTGGCTATCTCTTACATGAACTTGTTTTTATTTTGTCTTAATCCTTGAAGGATATGTTTATTTGGTATCGGATTCTGGGTTAATAGGTTTTTAAAGTTTTTCATTTAGACCTTTAAATATATTGTTCTAGTATATTCTGGCCTTCTGTAATGATAAACTGGGTCATTTGATGTGGTCTTCTTCTGTCCATTATGTTTTATTTTTCTCCAGTTGCTTTCAAGATTTTCTCTTTCTCTTTGCTTTGGAACTGTTTGACTATAGGTGATTGGGTGTGGTTTTCTTTGTAGTTTTCTGCTTAAGACTTTCTGACTTTCTTATCTGTCAATTTATGTCTTTCATTAAATTTGGGAAACTTTTTTGGTCCTTATTTTTTCAAAATGTTTTCCTCTTTTCCTATTCTCACTTTTCCCTCTGTTCTACCATTTACGTTGAGAGTAGACTGTTGGTATTTTCCCACAGGTTTGTGAGGCTCTGTTAATTTTTTCAAATCTTTTTCTTTACCTTTTTCAGACTGAGTACATTCTCTTGGCCTATATTCAAGTTCACAGACTCTTTTGTCATATCCATTCTGCTATTACATCCATATGAAGAATTTTTAAAGTTTTTTTTTTATATTTATTTTGTTAGAGTAGTTTTAAGTTCAGAGCAAAACTGAGAGATTTACCATATACCCCCCTGCCCACCCTCCACTCCCATGTACACCTTCCACTGTTATCAACATCTCCCACCACAGTGGTACGTTAATTACAATTGATAAACCTACATTGATACATCATTATCACCTAAAGTCCATAGTTCACAGTAAGGCTCATTCTCAGTGTTGTATATTATATGGATTTAGACAAATGTGCAAGGACATGTATCTAACATTATAATATCGTATATATATATTGTATTTTGATGCTCTAGAATTTTCATTTGATTCTTTTTTATAATTTCTATTTATCTGATGATGCTTTCCATCTCTACAGGCATGGAGAACATATTTTCACTTCTGACCTTAATTTTAAATTCTTATTTAATAATTTTTACGTTTGGGTCATTTTAGAATTGGTCTTCATCTATTATTTTTTCCTTATGGATAGGTCATTTTCTTGTTTCTCCTATGTTGCACAATTTTGGATAATATCCTGGACATTGTGAATGCCATCTGGATTCTGTTATATTTCTCAGAAGAACACTGATGTTTTCAAAGGGGCAGATAATTAAACTTGATTGGACTCAAACTGAAAACTCTTTCCCTGGAGCAGTTCGAATCTTAGTTCAGTTCTTTATGCTCAGTTTAGCTGCTTTGAATCCACCTCTCACATACAAGGTTCAGGTTTCACTTAGAGAATTTGGGGTGCTGCTTCTGTGCTTGTCTCTTTTCCAGAATTACTCCCTCACCTTCCAGTGATCCTAGTTGTTCTTGAACTCGGTCGTCTGTTCTTCAGCCCAGAAAAACAAAACATGTTCTTTTTCTTTCTT
>NW_012104253.1:2754966-2765667 GCF_000951045.1 Mandrillus leucophaeus
TCTTCTATGCCTTTGGTAAATATGCCGCTTGCATTGGGAAACCTCAGTCTTCCTTCTCTTACTATGTGGAATAAGGGCTTACCAAGAGTTAATTACCGTGTTTGTTCTCCAACCTGTTTATGACAGTTGTTGCAATGTTATTGGTTGGAATACTAACCTGTGAAATATGAGTGAGAAAAGAAAGAGTGTGGTTGCTTCTATATAAACTATAAAAACTGAGTTGAATGCTTTGGGGAGACTCAATAAAGTGAAGTAATAATACAGTTGCTATAAAATTAGGTAATGAGCCAGGAAACTGAACAATTTGAGAAAATAAAATGGTAAAATGGAGAAAGGGTCTACTTTCAGATTGTCCTCCATATATTTAAGTTTGTGCTTCCCTTTAAAGAAACCAAAACTCAAAATTAAGACCATGAATTATATAGGTGTGTTTTGTGCAAGAAAGAGGGCACATAATTCTAATCAGAACATGAGTGATACTCAGAGAAGAGCCTTGGTCCTTTATTGCAAGACTGGTGAAAAAATTCATATTTTTATATTGTAACTTACAACAACGTATTTATGGTGTATTTACACCACTGTTTAAGATTTCCCTTTTAACTGGCTTTTCAATGAGCTGGCCAGATTGTCCAATTGCTGGTCCCAAAAGCATGAAAAAAGGGTACTTCAATTGTGTTTCCTCAGGATAGAGTCTTAGAAATGTAATTACTTTGTATACTTTAGACTGTTTTAGACTGCTAATCCCTATTATCTAATTTTCCACTTTAATTGTACATCCTCAGGAGAGATTCCTAGAAACATAATTACTGTGTATTGTTGAGACTATTGATACATATTACCTAATTTTCCACTAGTGAGGTTGTATCAATTTATGTTCTCACATAAATTAAGCTTTAAAGTTTGTGCATGAGCCACGAATGTGTTCTCTCCAGCTTCAACCAGCAGTTATATGGTGTACTGGGAGACTGGGTGACTTGGCCTGAAACTTCTTGAAAAAATTTCTAAGGCTGTTCTTTGTTCCAGTGAAATGGATTGGATTCCTTTTCTGTCAATACTGGATGTTTTTGTGTGAATTCTAGCCTCAGAATAAAATCCTAACCATAAAAGCATTGAGATTGTTTACTAAACACAGCCCAAACTTCATCTATTGCTTTATAATATTCAGATGATCATAATTTTTGTGTGCTAGAAGGAACCATAGGGTTCAGCTTAGTAAACCTTTCTTTTACAATTTGAGCCCTGGAATGAGGCATAGGGAAAAGTGTCTTCCGTCCTGAAGCTTAGTGGCATCTCAGCTGAGCTCAGAGCTCAAGTCTCCTGACTGCTGTCTACTGACTCGTTTGTGTTTATCGTGATGCTTCTGATAGTGAAGAGAAGCAATGTCACAGTTTACCACGTGAAGTTCACATTTCCAAGGGTGGGGGCGCTGTGCAGAGTGTTGTCAGATAATGTCTATAATATGAATCTACAATATGAGCTAACATTTAATGAATGCTTCAGTGAGCCAGGTACTATTCTAAGTGCTTTACCTGGGTCAAATTACCTTATTATCCCATGTAAACCTCATAATGGCTCTCTGAGGCCCCATTTTATAGATGAGGAAACTGGGCACTGAGAAGTTCCCATGGTTTTACAGCTAGTAAGTGGTGGGGTCAGGATTTAATTCTCACAGCCTCCCTCTACAGCCTGGATTCTTACATGTCCTTTGAAATTGCCCCTCTATGTGTTGGGAGAATGAAAAGAAAATGACATTTATTTGCTGTCTACTTTGAGCCAGGCATTTTCAGACATTTTACATGCTTAAAAAGACTGATCTTCGTAATCTCATTGCCAACGGGAGAAAGTAAATATCAGATACATTAAATGACTTGCCCAAGGACACAGCTAGGAGGTAGCAAAACAAGAAATTAACCCAAAACTTGACTAACTCTGAAGCCAGTGGTTTTGTCAGAAAACCATGTTGCTGCATCATAGAGATCAGTGGTTCTCACGGTCTTGGCTGCACACCGGAATAACCCAGGGAGGGTTAAAAATACCCAGGTCTGAGTCTACCTCCAGAGTTTCTGATTTAATTGGGTTGGGGTGCAGCTTGGGCAGTGGGATTTAAAATTTAAAAAACCCCAGGGAATCCTAACATGCAGCCAAGGATGCCGCCCCTGCAAAAGATGCAGATGGTTTTGGTCATGCCACACAATTCCATTTCTTTGTCCAAATATGGGAATAGGGTTGAGCACATCAATAGGGTTGAGCATGTTTTCAGCAGCGGATTAGGTTCCAAGGGCTGCCGTGACAGATGACCACAAACCGGGAGCTGAAACGACAGAAATGGATATTGTCACAGTTCTGGAGACCAGAAGTCTGAAGTCAAGGCATCAGCAGGGCCGCGCTCCCCGAGGGCTCCTCGACCCAGTTTCTGGCATTGCCAGCAAGCCTCGGTGCTCCTCAGCTTCACAGCTCTGGTCTCTGTCTCCACTGACACGCCACCTTCTTCCCTCTGTGCCTCTGTCTCCCTGTGTCCATCTCTTCTACTTATGGGGACACCAGTCATTGGATTTGGGGTCTGACCTAACCCACTATAACCTCCTCTGAACGAATTGCATCTGCAAAGACCCTATTGCCAGAGAAAGTCACATTCTGAGATTCCAAATAGACATGAATTTGGGGGTTACTATTCAACCCAGTGCAAACAGAAAATCAGGTAACATGACATTCTGGAAGAAGGCATGAGTCTCAAGGGATAGCGAAGATGAAATTCTTTATCTTTTGGTACCATCCATTTTTTTAAAAAAAATATTTAAAATATCTTAAGTATCCTCCTCCTCCCCTGAAAAAACAGCCATCTTGGTGCACGTATCACTAAGTTATAGAAAGACTTGTATCTGCCGACCCCCTTGCTGTCTCCAGATCCCTTTGGTGTGTTGAGGAATGCAGGGATGCCACTGGGGGGTAGAAGACATGGCTTGCTTGTCCAAATTGTACAGTAAAGCTGTGGAAAAGGTCATTGTCCCCAGTGGGGAATTTTTGAAGGAAAAAAAAAATCAGTTCTGATTCTCCTTCTACTGTAAGGTGACAGAAGAAATTTGTAACTCTTTGTCAGTCATCAAAGAACTATCCACCATCGTTCCAAATATGGTTTGTAAGACCTTATGCATTGAAGCAACCAAAATTTGGAATTTGGTTTTAAGACCATTATTTTATTTCATTTGCTTTATTTTTCTAAAATGGAACCTCAATCATAATTGAAAGTACAGTCATTGAAAATCTAATGATATGGTTTGGCTGTGTCCCCACCTAAATCTCATTTTGAATTGTAGCTCCCATAATTCCCATGTGTGGTGGGAGGGACCCTGTGGGAGGAAGTTGAATCATGAGGGGCAGGTCTTTCCTGTGCTATTCTTGTGATGGTGGATAAGTCTCATGAGATCTGATGGTTTGACAAAGGGGAGTTCCCCTGCACATGCTCTCTTACCTGCCGCCATGTAAAACGTGACTTTGCTCCTCATTCACCTTCTGCCATGATTGCGAGGCGTCCCCAGTCGTGTGGAACTGTGAGTCCATTAAACGTCTTTCCTTTATAAGTTACCCGGCCTCGGATATGTCTTTATCAGCAGCTTGAGAACAGGCTAATACACCTAACAAGCTGATTCCTTAGAGGACATTTATAGATCAAAATTCTACAGCCAGAAATCTACCCTTATTTATTATTCATCCCACCATTTGGAAATAAATACCTCCTACAAATAACACCACTGTTTCCTTATACCCTGGCTTTCTGTAGAGAACACCAGCTACCCAATTATTTCCATCTCTAATTGATCTTGATAGTTAAGCTATGTTACATTTTGATAAGCTCCTAATTTTCATTTTAGAAATGACAGAAAGGATTTAGTTGCAGGAAATGGCCTATTTTCCTCAGAGGTTATCACTGGATTCCTCCCACCTCGGCATCACGACCATGATCAAATGCTTTTTCCACATCCTGCTTATTTGTGACACTTCTCTTGACCCTGAGCAGAGTGATATAGACAAATATGACTCATAGAGGGGCAATTCACCCAAGGTAAACATTGTAATTGGTACAGAATCAGTGGACTAGCTTTGTTTTGTGTGTTTTTTCCCCAGTACACCAAGTGAGTCTTTATAAAGCCTCGATAGCAACATTTAGGCAATTGCTTAAGTAATAAATATCCATTCCTACTCGGAGAAAAATCTTGGCCTTTCTGTCTCAATTTAGCCTTCCTTAAAAAGGTTACATGTGGATCTAACTTGGATTCAGCCAAGTCCTTAGGCAAAAATTAAAGGATATTCAAAAATGTATTCCTCAAGAAGTGCCACAGAATCAAATCCTCAAAAGCTCACCAGATGATGTTATTGCAAACAAGTAGTCCACTAGATGTGTGAAACTACAAAAATACCAGGACGGGTTATGTGTTTCTGAACTGGTACCTGACAAGGACTTTGACAGCCATATGCACTGGGAAGACGGAGATGCTGTTGCCATGGAAGGCACGCCTGCTCTAGATACTGTCCAGCTCTTCAGTTAATGTGCATTGAGGGGAACCACAAATCCCTAATAAGCCACAACCTAGCATGGAGTTCCAAATTACTTGCCCACTAAAGAATGACCTTGTGCTTCTGTTGTAGAGCGTTCTCTTTGGGGGCCCCCGAAAGTCATGGGACTGCTTATGCCATAGAGAAATAATTAGCCAATGCAATGTGTCATTTTACAAATCCACAACAAAGTGATTCCTGCAGCTTTTCATTTAGTGAGTTTATGAGAGGCTGATATTAGTGAACTGAGAAGTAAAATATATTTATGTCTGAAATACCACTTCTCCAATTCTTTGGGGGTGCTGAACAAAACCCTGAGTGCACCCCAAGCACAGTGCAGCTCGAAAGCAGACGTTGCACGCAGTTCGTTTGGATTTGGCTGATTCCAGCTCGATCACGGTCGTGTGCTGGTTGGGGGAAGCGGTGAATATTACAGTCCTGGCATCTGCAAAAATGGTTTTGATGAAGCCCTAGAATGAGCCTCCAAGGACATCAGTACAGCACGTGGCAGGCGATATGGCGAAGCTGCTGGGAAGGCCACCGGTCTTGGACCTGAGCCTGCAGAGAATCCAACCAGCGCCTGCTTGGAGAGTGCAGAGACTGGCCCTGAAAATGCCCATCTGCGTGAAAAGTCTGGCTGTTTCTCACTGACCATGATGAATAGCCTGCTGTTGGGACTGGACATTACGAGGTTAGACTGTGGCAGTTAAGCCCGGTGAGTGCTGATGAACACGTTGTTCTTCAAAGTGAGTGGTAGTAACATGTGGCAGGCGGGGAGACCCACGCCAAGAGCTGTGGTGTGAGGGTGTTCACGCTGAGGCCCATGGTCTTCCTTTGCACACTTGCTCGGTGGGAGGTTTAAGAAAGACTTACTGTGTTTGTTTTCTCGGCAACTCTCGGGGCTGGGGGCAAGAGGAGCAGGGTTTGAGCCCGTGCTGGTTTGTCCAACGCCCCTGTTCAACACCCCTTGGCAGAACCCCCACCGGGCTCGTATTGAATCCCAGGCCCTCTCTCTGGTCCCTGCCCATGGTGAGCAGAAGGAGGGCAGCCAACTTCCCAAGTCAAACAGTCCCCAGGACTGGGTTTCAGAACCTTAATAGAACAGGGCTTCCCAACCTTGGCTTTTGGTGACATCTTGGGGTGTCTTCGGTCAAGGAACTTGCAAAATGAATTTTGATTTGCTTGTGAAAATTCCTGAACTTTGAAAGGAGGATGCATGTCCTAAAATCAAATGACTGTGTCAGGTGGGCATGGAGATGAGTGAGGCATTTGTGGAGTTGGTGCTTTGGTTACACTTTCACTGGGCGCCACTTGAAATCGTGGGAGCAGCAGAAGCTTGAGTCAGTCCTGGGTTTGACTCCTGGTTCTCTCACTGCTGGTGACTCTGGAAAGTTCTTTACCTCTCTGTCCTTCAGTTTTCGAATCTATAGAGTAGGTGCGATAATGCATTCCTGGAGAGTTAAGAGGGTTAAAATGTGATGCACACAGAAGGCTCTGGCACACAGTAGGTGCTTCAGAAATGGCACCTTTTTTCATTGTTATTATTAGCAAAATTTCAACCACCCTCAATGCTTGTCCTTATTCAGTCTAAAACAACCTGCACAGATTCTGAAAATACTCTCTGGCATCGGCAGATAATTGGAGAAGAACGGGTCCCCCTGAACAAGGAGGAAACAGACCCACAGAAATAAATTCCCACAGCTTGTCTACATGAACAATAGAGGAGAAGTCTTTCGAGATCTCCCCAGTTCCCTTCAACTTTATAAGGAGGATGCTCATCCCCCAGGGAGCCGGCGGCCCTTTCGAGAAGAAAGCCACAGACAGAAAGTTAAGTGGATTTAAATGTAAGCAGGTCCACAAAGAAAACAGAATTTCCTCTTCAAGGCTTAGGAAAACAATTAGAGATAAACGAGGCCAGAAAGCAGAGCTAATAACAAGAAGATGAAGACTTTCAACCACTTCATGAATGCTATCGAAAGGGGAAGCGAGAGAAACCCCACCCGAGTCACCCTGACCTTGCCGTAGACTTTCTGGTTTCTTGTAACTCCTACCCTCGCCTCCTGGGGAATTTTCAACTTAGCTGCTCCATGGAAATGTTTGTTCTGCTGCTGGGGAGAAGATGCTGCCTCTGCAGGTCACACTGGGCTGGGGACAGACCCTTTCGTCTCTCTGCAACTCTCCTGCTATGGCTCAGGCTGGGGCTCCTCCGGGACTTTCACTAACAGGACTTGGAAATGGGAAATTTGCCCCTCTTTAAGAAGAAAGCGTGCATGATGTTTGTCCTCAGCAGCAGAGATATCACTTTTCTTCTTCTTCTTTTTTCTTTTGAGACAGGGGCTTGCTCTGTCACTCAGGCTGGAGTGCAGAGGTATGATTTCGGCTCACTGCAGTCTCAACTTCCCAGGCTCCAGTGATCCTTCCACCCCAGCCCCCAGAGTAGCTGGGACTACAGGCGCACCCCACCACACCCAGCTAACTTTTTTATCTTTTGTAGAGATGAGGTCTTGCTACGTTGCCCAGGCTGAGATCAGTTTTGACTCCTGATGCGACACAGGAGAAGAAACATTCTGGTGCCTGCCATAGCAGATTGATGTCTCCCTAAGCATCATGGTTCCTGTCTCCTGGAGCTCGCAGGGAAAGGAGAGGGATGACTGAGAGCAGGTGGCTTTCTCTCAGGGGAGGGCCTCTGCTCTGGGTGGCTGTCCTCGGCTGGGTTTAGACCCTCTTCCTCTGGGCTTGCATTGTCCTTGACTAGGCTTTCCCGACTGTGGCATGGGCAAGTGCAGGCCACACCGCATCATTTTTGGTTTAAGTCATCTGAGTGTGAGCACCCTCGAAGACACGGTCAGGTTTCAAGTTTCAGGCACAGATCCTGGCTCCGCGGTGATGCTTGATTATATTTCCTGACTGGACCATAGAGGAATCTGGCCTCTCATTCCTCGGGATGGGAAAGTGCCCTTACAGATCTTCCGAGGAGTCTGAGAAGCAAAGGCAAGCTGGTTTCTCACCATATTCTTTTCTTGCCTTGTCAGTGTTTGCAGCTGTGGCTTTTATGGCCATGCCAGGAGGGGCCTCGTGAGGCTGGCAGAGGCCCTGGTGCCGTGGCCAGCCCCACGCTGTTAAGCAAGGCGTGGCCTGTCCATGCTTTGGTCCCTGCACACCGTCTGTCCCATGGATCTCGGCTTGTGGTGTACTGAGCTGGCCCTGTCTTCGGATTCCATTGCCATTTGACCGTGGAGTTGGTGACTGTGATGGTTCTTCAGCTCGATGACCATTTGTTGTGCAAAAGTGACCCCCGGGATCCTGCACTCATCCTGAGGATGACAAAGCGTTTTTTAAATAACCATTGCCAACTCAATTCAATGCAATAGGGCAACCAAGACACAGCAAACAAGTCATAAAACAATTTAGCAAGGAGGCCAACAGGAAAATTAATGTCAGTGGCTGTCTGTTCTGAACGTCTTGCACCGCTCCATGCTTCAGAGAAGGGAGAAAGCAGAACATCGCTGTTCGCCAATCCAAGGCAGCCTGGTAGGACCTGCCATTCCGTGACCCCTAACCAATGGATATATCCATTACACCGAAGACTGGAAGGAACCACAAAATGGGATACATATTTAAGGAAATATGCACACAACTGGGTTTATTTTTCTTATCTGATTTTTTTTGTTTCTGGTGCAACATGAGTACTGTTGAATACTTGGCAGCTGGCTTTCCATACTTGAGCTGTTTGTCATTTCTGGGGCCGCTGATGCTGTTATGATCTCCCTTTCGGGAGGAATTTACAGGCACATGTTGACCCAGCTGAATGGGAACAGGGAGCAACAGGGAGTTTATGAACAGGGACCATCACCTCCTGGAGAGCGCGCATTCTTTTTCTGGAGGACGCCACCAGCACAAGCTGCTCGCCATGCTGTCAGGCCGGCCATTGAATGCGCTGCTGCTCCAGCCTCCAACACGCAGATCCTCTCCCCTCCTGGCCTTGAAATAAACCTGCCTTTCCTTTCAATAATATCTGGGAGTTGTAGTCAGAGCGCCGTGCTTTATTGTTGGAATACCAGGGACGTTGGCTTTCGGTAGCAACAGTTGCTAGGCAAGGTGCGATTGCCTTGAGAGCCCAGCAGAGAGAGGACGGAGGTGAACTGGCAAAAGGGCCAGGTGGGAGGGAGGCAGATGGGGCCCGCACAGGGGCTAGGGTGAAGCGTGTGAGGGAGCCCCTGTCTGCTGCTCACCTGCCCTGCCACCGTGTTCTCTCAGCAGCCTGTCTTTCCAACATCCATTCCTGCCTCCTCTCTCCCAAGACCCAGTCCATCTCATTCCCACACAGCCACTCATGGACTCATTTGCCACGTTTTCTAGATGTCTCCAACCTGCCTGGGCTGGGGGTACAGAGAGAAATTGCTGATGGAGTCTGCCTCCTGTGGGAGAGGCAGACATCACAGTCGCAAACCCACTGTGTGCCTGGCGCCCTTGCGGTCACCCCACGTGCCACCAGCCCTCTGCCCACATCCCTCTGTTCCACCCAGAGGCCACCTGCAGGCATGGTGGGTGGTTGCTGTGTGCAGTGATGGCCTCCTGGGAACTCTTGCTGGCCACGGAGTTACCCAGGAGGGACCATCGACCTTGGAAGGCTGGGAGCTGCCGAGACAGTTCCGAGCTGCATTCCAGGCAGTCACAGGGATGACTTCCTGTGTCCCACAGTCGAATGTGCTCCAGGATGAGTCTGTGATTGTCCTTCTTGCCCTCCCTGTCTTGTTCTACCACATCGTTATGGGCTTCCCGGGCCACCCCCTAAGTATGCGACTTGCAGGTTTGTTTTTGCGCAAACCGAGGCAGCGAGTATGCCAGGAGGCTGCCGTGAGCGTGGGGGCAGGCAGCCTGCCTTGCCTGGAGAAGGCGGCTGGCAGAGCCTCTGCAGAGGGTGTGTTTGCTTTGTTTCTAGAAGGGTAATCTCTCCAGGGGGAGAAGGGTGTCCTCCAGGCAGGGAGGGGTGTGGTTTTCAGGAAAACAAGGGTAGGTACACAGGGTGGGGCTCCGTTGGGGCAGCACTGGAAAGGCTGGCCGGGGCAGGCAGTGAGGGGCCTGGGGTCCCACCTGGAGCCTTTGGAACTCTGTTTTGCTGAAGGTGGGGATCCTTGTGGGTTTACCAGTAAGAGAGGCCCAAGCAGATTGGAGTTTGGGCGATTCCCGAGGCAGCAGGCGTGGGTGCCGGGAAGGCAGGCTGGAGGCCTGGGAGGAAGAGCCGAGCCAGGGGAGGGCAGGTGAGCAAGGAAGGGGACCAGGGAGAAGCGAGAGTGTCAGGAGCTCTTAGAGACCGGGGCTCCTGCGGCAGCCACCCAGGTGTCCCTGGAGGAGTGGACAACCAACCAGAGGGTTCTACTTTAAACTGGAAGGAAACCCTGACACACGCTACAATACCAGTGAACCTTGAGGCCATTGCGCTGAATGAAATCACCTCTACCCAAAAGGGCTCATTCTGCAGGACTCCACTCTAGCTGCCTTGAACCGTTCATAGACAGAAAGCAAGATAGTGGTGGCCAGGAGCTGGGGGAGGGGAGCAGGGGGGTTTTTATTGAATGGGGCCTCTGGAGATGGGTGGGGGGGATGGTTGCACAATGGTGTGAATGGACTTAATGCTACTGGAGTATACATTAAAACATGGTTAAAATGGTAAATTTCATGTTTTATAGATGATACCCAAATAACAATAATTTTAAAAATACTTAGTGACTGCGTGTGGGGGGTTAGGGAGAAAGAGAGGAAAGGAGAAGGCAGCATCCCCTCAGAGAAGTCAGACACACAGGCCCAGAGCCCAGCTCCCTAGCCCAAGTCCTGGCTTCCTGATCTCTAGCAAACCCCTCAGCTTCCCAGGGCCTCTGTGTTCTCACCTGTGAAAGGGACCATCAGCAGGCCCTACCTTGCCGAGCCGCTCTGAGGAGTAAACAATGTGTTACTGTTGAGAAGCTAGGACGGTGTATGGTGGCTAGCAGGATGATTGCTTCGGTTTTCTCTTGTATTGATACATAATATTTTACAGGGTAAAATTTTAGGGGGTATATGTGGGGTTCCATGCACAGAATGTGGGGCTCCATGCACAGAATGTGGGGTTCCATGCACAGAATGTGGGGCTCCATGCACAGAATGTGGGGT
>NW_012104253.1:2765717-2815345 GCF_000951045.1 Mandrillus leucophaeus
ATGTGGGGTTCCATGCACAGAATGTGGGGCTCCATGCACAGAATGTGGGGTTCCATGCACAGAATGTGGGGCTCCATGCACAGAATGTGGGGTCCCATGCACAGAATGTGTCATCATCAAATCAGGGTGTTTGGGGTATCCATGGTCAACTCCTTTCTCCAGCAGGGCCCTTGATACGCCAGGCCTAGCTCCATGATGATGCCTCTCTCCAGAGACCTCCTGACCTCGTGATCTGCAGAGCTCAGGAGGCCACGGCCCACAGCCACTGCCCCAGGTGTCCATAAGCATCTCAGCCCCTCCACAGCCCATGCATCTCCTCTTCCATCGGCTCATGGGGAGTGAAGGACAATGTCTGAATTAAATGCCATGCTTTAAACTGAAAGGGAAACTTAGCAAATAGATGAGAGTAACAACACTAGATCATTGGCCAGTGTGGCTGCAATTCTTCCTTTCCCTCCAGATTTCCGTTTAACCTTTAAATCTCATTTCGGCATGCCTCTTGGTCCTCCTTGGATTGCTATTAAGTTGTACACAGGCTACTTGTAAGACGATGAGAACTCTTGCCGATATTTTACAACGGCTTACTCTGAACTTTCCCCTATTCTTTCTGCCTAGATGCATTATTTTCAGGAAATCTATGTTGTAAGACAGAGGTAGGCAAACTATGGTTGCGGGCCATGTCCTTCCCACAGCCTGTTTTTGTAAATAAAGTTTTATTGGAACGCAGCCAAGCTTGTTCATTTACACATCATCTACGGCTGTTTCTGTCCTGCCATAGCACTGTTGAGTAGTTGCAACAGAGACCATGTGACCTGCAAAGCCCAAAATATTTACTATCTGACCCATTACAGAAAACTTTGCCAATATCCTGTTGTAAGATATGCTGAAATGTTTAATTCTTTGAGGACTGGGGCACAAAATTATGTGTTTTTTTAATCCACCATGCTAAAAGAAGGAAAATTCATTTACTGTAATATGTCCTGTAACGGTCATGAAGTAATCTCATGAAACTGTGTCCCAGGGCGAATACTAGTAAATTTTAATGAGTACCTATCAGCAGATTAATGAAACCTGGGAGAGGATGTGAAAAGAAGACAGTGACACATTCCATCACATTTCTCTCCATCTCACATCTGGGATACAGGCCAGCATGTGAGGTAATCAGATTGAAAGACATTTGACAATTTTATCTACATCCTTAAAAGTTTATATGTATACATTTTGGGGGAGGGATCTTTCTGTTTGGGAATTCTTCCTAAATTCAGGCATCTTGGTATCACCAATTGTATATATTTTTGCATGTTCCAGTCTAATTCTATCCAAAATGATAGCAGGAATCTGGAACATCATGATGGACAAAAGGACTCAGATCTGAGCAGAGTCCCCATGTGCACACCACTTCTATGGGGCACTCCGGGGTCCAAGAGGATTCCCCTAGAGCTGTGCGACTCCCTGGTGTTATCTGTTCAAAGTTCTCCCACCATTTCTGATCAGTTAGACCAGGGTTTCTCAACAAGGGCCATACTGACACTGGGGACCAGATCATTCTGACTGCCTTATGGCTCAAACACTGCCTCTTCCCACCACGTCCCCACCCCCCCGGTTCGGATAACCCCCACCATCTCCACACACTGTGAGATGTCCCCTAGAGGGCAAAATCACCCCCAGGTTGGAACCTCAGAGTTAGTTCAGGTGAGGTAGGAGGCGGGACTCAACTCTGGAGGCAGGGCTCAGACACTGGACCTAATTGAGAACTAATTATTAAAACAGGTAGGGGGCAGGGAGGAGCAAGGTGAGTGCTACTCTCCTTCCAGGGGCTTTCACAGGGCCTCTAGTGCCTGGCGCTGCCCGGAGGAGCCAGAAGCTCTCTGAGTCTGAATGGTGACATCTTGCAGCAGGCTCTCAATGGTTCTGGTTCTTCCATCTGTCCAGGGAGGAGATGCTTCCTTCCTGGTTGTCGTTGATCAAAAATGCTGGTGGAAGAATGAGTGTCTCTTTAGTTAAAAAGAGGTATGAATTATTTCAGTGATGGAGAAAGCTCAGTAAACACACACAAATATCTAAAATATGTAGGTATTTTTTAATTGGAGAAACTTTTAAAAGAAAGAGGTTAAATCAAATAAAATCCAACAGTTAATAAACTTGAGGGTAAAATGTTTGGCTAGATAGACAACAACCGAAAGGCTGGAATGCCTAAACGCTTCCAAGAGAACTGATAATTAAATGACTTTCAGAAACTTTATTTCTCTCTGAGTACCATTTTATGTAATTTTCTGACATCGAAACAACAGCTCTTCTCCTTGTTGGAAAAAAAAAAAAAAAAAAAGAAAGAAAGAAAAGAAAATCAGTTCCACCTCACAATCAACAGAATCATGGTTTTGACTAATCTCTATAATCAGAAGCTAATTTGCCTTAAGAATAATAATAGTAACAATGTGCCTGTTATGAAAGAGTGTGCTTTTATCGTTTTATTTGCCTGTGATTATGTAAATTCTAGATATATGGTGTGGAGAAGCTGCAGAATCTGCCCTGTGTTTTCTGTGGGAGCCAAGGGGAGCCGTGGAGAAGGGCCTTCTGCCGAGGAGAGAGCCAGATTTCACCCCCCTGTGCAAAGAATTTATTTTTTGCAGATTGGCTAAAGCATTTGATAGTTTAAATACAATATGTTGGAAAGATGGCTGAGCAGAGTCTTCCCTGCTGTCCGTACCCTCTTTCCTCTGTCTCAGAGCATCATTAATGTTCTCTCTCATGTGCCTGGCTGGAGAGCCCCTTAACCAGAGACGAGAGTGCCCCAGTCTCCATCCTTTCCCTTCCCACCACAGCCCTGCTCCGGCCACACAAAGCTCTGTGGCCCCGGCTCAGGGCCACTGCTTTATTTTCCATCTGGGAGGCTGGAGTCTGGCTCCTGCATCCTTCCAAAGGGTGACCCTGGGAAATTCCACCCTCTGCTCCCTCCAGGCCACAGTGTGTTGACCTCAGAATGAGAAGATTGGGCCAGAGCAGCTCCTCTGGCCCTGCGAGTGTCGGGGGAATGTGCAGGTTCACTGACCCCAAGACTGTCACCCTGTGTGTCTTGGAGGTGGGTACTGAGCTCTGTTGGGGACTGTGCCCTCGGCTCCAGCCAGGGCAGAGAAGGTGTGCCACTCCATGTTACCGGGGAGGCTTCCACAGAGGGAACCTTGGAAAAGTAGCAGCCAGATTATTTTTGCAAATCACTGCTTTCACTTGTGAATGTCCCCCATTTCAACATCTCTGCAAATATCTCCTCCTGGTTAAATCACCGTGTTCCGGTTACTGAGCGCCCTTGCAGAACAGTTGTGGCCAGTCTGCAGTCAGGATTGCACAGTGGCTGAGAGGGCAGGCCGTAGGCAGATGGAGGGCTTGAATCTTGGCTCAGCTGCTCTCTGGCTGTGTGGGCAAATTACGTGACAGCATTGTGCCTCAGTTTCCTCTTCCGTGAATGGGAATGGAAACCACGCTTCATGGAAGTGTTCTGTGGAAAGGGCTCCATAAATAGCAGTGGCTTCAGGACTCTCACTGTTGGGGCACCATGCCTGGCTAAAAGAATTCTGATCTCATTTCTGTTAATATTGAGCAATTCTAGGTCAATGAAATAATTGAGGTCCTAACGATGATTTCCAGTGGGAAATCGGATGATTTACCTGCTGTTGCATGGAGACTTGCATCTAAATGAGTGTTTTCTCCACAGCAGCTGCAGGGCTCAGCACTTTGCATACATTAGTTCACTTGGTTCCCACCACGAAGAGTGAGGGAAGTGGGTGTCTTCATTAGATCCATTTACAAGGGAGGACACTGAGGCATGGAGAGGCTAAGTAATTGCTCAGCATCACATAGCCATTAAGCGGCAGAACCAGGACCCAAATGAAGGCCTCCTGGCTTGAGGGCCACACCCATCACCCAGGTGTCAGGTGTTGTGGGGGCATTCTCACCCTATCTTAGGTGGCAAAAAGGCTGCCACCTTCATCTTTCCATGATTCTTCTCCATTTTGAGTCACCTTCCATCCAGGGACAGAACGTTCTATGTACATTGGGAGTATTAAGTGAAGTCAGAGGAGGCATTACTGTTTCAAAATATCCCGACTTGGCCTTTTGGTCTGCTTCATCTGATTTTTTTTTTTTTTTTTTTTTTTGCCCAGGCTGGAGCACAGTGGAGCAATCTCACTGCAAGCTCTGCCTCTTGGGTTCGCGCCATTCTCCTTCCTCAGCCTCCCAAGTAGCTGGGACTACAGGCGCCCGCCACCATGCCCAGATAATTTTTTTTTTTTTAGTAGAGACGGGGTTTCATCGTGTTAGCTAGGATGGTCTCGATCTCCTGACCTCATGATCTGCCCTCCTTGGCCTCCCAAAGTGCTGGGATTACAGGCCTGAGCCACCGACCTGACTCTGATCTGATTAAATGTCCTGGGCTGGGCACCTGTGCTCCACCCTCTGTTTCTTTGGTGCTGCCTCTGCCTGGCCTGCAGGGTCCTCATCCTCTGCTATTCATCCATGTGCTCATTCACAACGATGAAGAGGGAAGAGGGAAGAGGAAGAGGAAAGAGAAGGGGAAGGGGAAGGAGAAGCAGAAGCCGCTGCCACAGCCTTTCCCTGTTTCCTGTCTTTGCTCATTGGACAGTTTCCATGGATCTCTAAATAGCTTGAGGACCAAAGGTCCTAAGAAGCGTGGGTCCCAAGAATTCGCTGCAGGCTGGGGCATGGGGGGTGGTATCAGGGCATGCGTTTCAACACAGAGCTGAGCTGGCTACCTCTCCCAGTTGCTAGAAAACACTTTGTGGAAACACATATTTGGTGAAGAAAGAACATTTCACTAAAGACAGTTCGAGTTCTGAAGACAATTTTCTCCGCTATGGCTGAAAACCACATTTTCCCAAACCAAATTACAGTGAAGGTAAGCCAAAGAAGTCCTGCTTTTGTTGAAAACTTGACTTTAGGGTATAATTTTGAAGTTTTAGAGTGTTGAAAAAATTTCTAATTACAGAACGCAGCATAGGCACAGAAGAAAATGTGTAAGAACCTGGAGTCAAGGACTAGAGAAATGGAATAATCACATCCCATCCCTCCAAAAAGCCGAAAGTTGCTCGCGGCCCATATGCATCTTGGTGTGTTTTATTTTCTGCGGAGGTTTTGGAGTTAATTAATTTTCAGTTGGGTCATTTCATCTCTGCCTGGCTGTCAGAGTGGTTCCCCTAAAGCCAGCCAGGAAATCCTACGTGCACAGGGCCTGCCGGCCGTTTACGATGACGCCTGAGGGAAACGCAGTCAAAGATTCCTCGCAAAGCTCAGAGAAAGATCTGGATTCCGAAATTTTCTCCTCCACATCCTGAGAGGCATTCGGGGACAGGGCAGAGAATGAGAATGCTGAGGATTACTCATCTCAGCTCTTGGGCTGCTCTGCAATTATAAGGAATGTTCCGGAGGCTCTTGCTGGTTGGGGGAGAGACTGGATTGCAAAGCAACAAGATAATTAGGCACAATTGAATTAACTAAAGAATAAGTGTCAGCCTTGGTTGCCATCGTCCTCATTTCATTATGCGCAACCCCCTAATGCCTTTTTTGTTTTGTTAAATCATTTTTAAGCAGCACCAAAAACACCAAGAAGACGGCTAAAAAAGTGAAAACAAATGAGGAGAATGTGGACACCATTCGCTCCATCTAGAAAATATCGAATTGGATGAGCTGCATTCACTGGCCACTCCAGTGGAATTGTTACCTTACATACAGTTCATACCTGGCGATCACTGGGGTGTGCGTGGGTGTGCCTGCACGCGCTGGTGGGAGCTTTCCTCTCTTTCAATTCTGCCTCTCTTTGGTGGGTGTGGGTAATCTGGGCAGAAGATATTTTCTATAAGGGATGAAAGTCCAGCTCTGAGAGCATTTCCCAATGCGTTAGCTTTTCCACCAGAAACAGGGAGCGGATGTGAAGAGTGCAGGCAAGGGCTGGGGTGCAGCCTTCTACTCTGCTGGCCAGGCTGTGGGACCTGACGCTACTTCTTCCAGGGGAAAGCGGGCCGTGTTCCAACTGGCACAAGTCACAGGTGGTGTCCGCTCACTGACCTCTGCATCTGGGAGCTGTGCTCACCTGAAGGGGACACCTGTCCTGATTCCCATGCAGGTGCTGTAGGGACTGATGGTGGCTCTGAGGAAGGGAACAGGCTTCATTGGTGAGCACTTGTTGAGTGCCTTCTTGAGGGCCTTGGTGGGCATACAGGGGCATTTTCAAAGATGTCCAATCAAAATGGGATCCCATACTATCACTTTCCTTCCTTCCTTTCCTCCCTCCCTCCTCTCCTCTCTCCCTCCCTTTCCTCCTTCCCTCTTTTTTCCTCCCTCCCTCTCTCCTTCCTTCCTTCCTTCCTTCCTTCCTTCCTTCCTTCCTTCCTTCCTTCCTTCCTTCCTTCCTTCCTTCCTTCCTTCCTTCCTTCCTTCCTTCCTTCCTTCCTTCCTTCTTTCCTTTCCCCCTCCCTCCCTCCCTTTCTTCTTTTCTGCCCTCTTTCCCTCCTTCCCTCTTTCTTTCCTCCCTTCCTACTTCCTTCCTTCTTTTCTTCCTTTTCTCCATGCCTCTCTCTCCCTCCCTCGCTTCCCCTTCCTCTCTCCCTCCCTTCCTTCCTTCTTTCCTTCCCTCCCTCTCTCTTTTCATCCTTCCAATTCAGTTCTGCTCAATGAACACATATCAAGGTCTTCTTTGTCCCAGATAATGTGCCAAGACCTGGCCCTGTGGGTTTTGAAAGGTCAGGTGGGTAATGTAGAAGGAGGGGGTCCACCAAAATTGGAGATTTCTTCAGAAGCAGGTGCAGTAGATCCAACCAACCAGAGTTCTCTGTGGGTGCATGGTGGGTGAGGAGCTGGGATGAATACAGAAATTATCTCACTACATCTTCCTTCGAGTGTGCATGCAGTGTTACTAGGGAATGAGCTCTGCTTCCCCTATAGAGATCAGAGCACCTTTTGCCTTAAATGTTTTCCTATAACTTAAATTTTACAAAACGCTTGCTTTGAGGCATTGTTTGGTAGAATGAGCCCCTCACCCCTGGTCTTTGAGGTAGGGTTGCCAGATTCAACAAAAAATAAACAAATAAATAGACCACTCCCCCATCATGCTAGTTAAATTTAAACACCAGATAAGTAATGGGTAATTTTTTTTTGTATGAGGAGGTTCCCTACACCATTTGGGACACACTCACGCTGAAGTCTGTGTGTGACCTGACATTCAGATGTCACCCAGTGCCCCGCACAGTAGCCCCTCTTGCCTGTTGCTTTGCTTTCTGTGGTTTCAGTCACCGTGGTTATCCGAGGTCTGAAAATATTAAATGAAAGCATTCCAGAAGAAGTAGTTCCTAAGGCTTACATTGCGTGCCGGTCTGAGTAGCATGATGAAATTTTGTGCCATCTTACTCCATCTCACCCTGGGTGCGAATCATCGCTTTGTCCAACGTATTCACTCTGTAGACACCACCCATCCATTAGTCACTTAGTAGCTGTCTTGGTGATCAGACTGGAAAAAACAAACAAACAAACAAACATGGTTTATATACGTGCACGTCTATGCATGTGTGTAGATATAGACATATGTGTAAATATGTATATACAGAGTTCAGTACTATCCGTGGTTTCAGGCATCCACTGGGGATCTTGGAACGTATCCCACAGATAAGTGGGTGCTACTGTATTTTCTCCGGCAACTTTTCCCTGAGAGGACTCAGTAGACATTCATTAAAACCAGGCATAGATTAAGAGATACTGAGGTTTTATGCCTCAATCTTTTAACTTCTGAAAGAGAGTTGAAATACATACGATTTAAACGTTGTAATTAAAAACAGCAGTGTGGCTGCAGAGTTCGTGTGGCGTAGTGGAAAGGACACAGGCGGTGTAGTTGACTAGACTCACGTCCCATTCCTGACTCAAGGACAGCTGCTGTCCAGTGTGCCAGTCCTCAGGACTGGCCACCAAATACGTCTGGCTCTCTCTCTGGACACACAGTGGGATTTTCTTTCTTCACTTTCTCTCCATTAGGAAAATGGAATGAAACACGAGATGAAAGCCATTTTTGCAAGGAGATGTTTGTTCTACTAGGCTTGCTATGCCTTGTGGAACATGAGTGGGGGCAAAGCCAGGTGGCTGTGCAAAGTGCCAGAGCCCCGCTGGCCCTGTCTGGCTTCTGCCACGGTGACCCACAGTGCTCCACGCGGGTGCCCCATCGTCAACCTCTGTAGAAAGGGTGACACGATGCCTCTTGGAGCAGAGCTCCAGCCCACCAGAGGGAGACATTCAGACTGGGGGCTGTGCCAGATGCAGAGGCTCACGCCTGTAATCCCAGACCTTTCAAAGGCCAAGGAGGCAGGAGTGCTTGAGCCCAGGAGTTCAAGACCAGGTTGGGTGACATAGCGAGACATTATCACTACCAAAAAATACAAAAATTAGCTGGGCGCGGTGGCGCATGCCTGTGGTTGGTCCCAGCTAGTCAGAAGATTAAGGTGGGGGGATCACCTGAGCCGGGGGAGGTGGAGGCCGAGGCTGCAGTAAGCCTAGATTGCACCACTGCACTCCAGCTTGGGGACAGAGTGAAACCCTGTCTCAAAAAAAGAGGGGGAGAGAGAGAGAGATTGTACTCATGCAGCACCATGGAGCTTACCTTGATGGGCACACTTGGGTGAGCCTCCTACTTTCCGTGATACTTGACATCCATATCTGAAAAAATAGGGAGGATATGACCAAACTTCCAAAATGTAAGTCTTTATTCTGAAGTAGTTTAAGACTCACAAGAAGTTGTGAAAATAGCACAGAGTTCTGGTGCAGGCTGGGGCTTACGTAAAGAGAATTCAGCATAGTTTGTGGAAAAAGCTGGCTGGGTTCACCTGAGGCCTAAAATTTCCTGGTAATCAATGGCTATTCCAGAAGTCACCAGGGTTAAAAGTTGTTCTCAGAACGTTCGTGTGGTGTACCTGTGAGGCCAGCAGCTCCTGGAGCGATTGGCCGCCCGCCGCATGGCCAGGGTGTCCTACGGCCCGCCTGCGAAGGACAGTCCTGCTCGTGATAAGCCTGCTCGCTGTAGCTGCAAGCTGACATTTAAGGTTTCTCGTCTCCCGAGGAGCTAGTCCAAAGGGTTATGTAAGTTTTCTGTCTTAGACACACTCAAAAAACACATCAGAACAATACAAAATGTCTACTGAAACTGCATGAGCGCTAAGAAGGCAGGAAGCGCTTCTCCTTCCATTTATAACCAGCCTTCCCTGGCCCAAGGCCTTTGGCTGAATCCTTTGAGGAAATTTTGTCTTGTTTCAGGGCTGCCTGGTGGCAGATTGGCCTGTGCCACATTTTGACCCAATGGTATTAGCTGATTTTTGCCCTTTCTTTTTCTTTTCTTTTTCTTTTTTCTTTCTTTCTTTCTTTTTTTTTTTTTTTTTTTTTGAGTGGGAGTCTCACTCTTTGCCCAAGCTGGAGTGCAATGGCACGATCTCGGCTCACTGCAACTTCGGCCTCCTGGGTTCAAGCAATTCTCCTGCCTCAGCCTCCCGAGTAGCTGAGATTACAGGCCACTGCCACCACACCCGGCTAATTTTTGTGTTTAGTAGAGATGAGGTTTCACCATGTTGGTCAGACTGGTCTTGAACTCCTGACTTCAAATGATCCACCTGCCTTGGCCTCCCAAAGTGCTGGGATTACAGGTGTGAGCCACCACGCCCAGCCAATTTTTGTCCTTTCTAGAGGTGCTATTGAGACAGAGCTAGCCCAGCAGGGTCCCCATGGGCTCAGGGACAGAAGAGCATCAGAGAGGGATGAAATGGTTCAGGTTTTTATGGGTACCTGTGTCCAAGAAGGCCCCTCCTGACATCACGCGTTCATGAAGCGTCTGGTCCATCTCTGTGTCCTCAGACTTTAAAATGAAAGGTCGTATGCTTTTCTTTCCAAGTTTCCTTCTAATTCAAGAACTCTGTGTTTGTGGATCCTCCGACATTTGGAAAAATTTCCCCAAACCAGGTCTCTAAGTCTGTACAAGACCTTGTTAGCCATTGACTGCCTGTGCCAAGTAGAACCTGTGCTTCCTGGCCAGAGCTGCTCCAGGGGCCCTGAGGGAAGATGTGGGCGCCCTAGGTCTTTGATTATTTTATCCATCTTATCTCACCAGCATTTAAATCATCTCAGTATTTAAGCTTTTTGTTATGTAAAGATAAGACCAGACCCTTGAACAAGTGAAAATGGAGTGAAACGGGAGTGAAAACCATCTTTCTAAGGTGCTGTTTATTTAAAGTGACAATTTAAGCCCCTTACAGATACCTGCTTACCTCTTAGCTGAGTTTCAATGCCTGCAATGGATGAATTTACCAGCTTTCAGCCTTGTTCTGTACTTAGAATCTTGTGGTGCGTAGACCATTGCTTGGTTCTTGGGCTCGTTTCCATGTATTATATAATTTTTTTCTGGATACGCTTATTTAATACCATGTCTCAATGCAGAACTTGGTCTCTGAAGCTGCCAACAGTTGTCTGTTCTGCTCTTGGATGTATTTCAAGTTGTTGAGAGCAGTGATTTCTAAGGCTGCCTGGGCTGAGGATTCTTACACAGGTAGTGGAGAGTGGAAACTCAGCCTGTGGGGAGCAGAGACAAATTATCTCTGAGAATCCAGCCTTGAATTTAGTGAGATCCAATTGTATCCGATGAACTTGGGGCATGATCAAAGATGAGCCGGTGCACAGTTGGGGTCCTCCTGGGCGTCTTTGAATTGTCCGTGTTGATATGCATCCGCCTGCCCCACACCCTGCCTCCTGACAGGTCTTCATAGCAGCCCTACGTACTGAATGACATTCCCGTGTTTCCTTTTTCCCTCCCACATTCAATAAGCACCTACTGTTTGCCAGGATGGATGCTGGGACTACAGACATTGGTAAGACTTGGTTCCTGCCTTCCTGAAACACACGTTCTGGTCAGAGGCTGACACTGAACCAATCTTCATGAATCCATGCAGTAAGGGCTGAGCTAGAGACATATGCTGACTGTTCGCTTTCCAACTTGGAGGCTTGGGAGGAGTGCAGGGGTTCTCCAGAAAGCAGAGGAGGTAGAGAGGGCCCCAGGAAAACCATGGCAGCATGAGAGCACAAGGTGTGTTTAGGGAGACAAGATTGACCTGTGTTAGGTTATGGAGAAGCGGCAGCAGGTGGACAGCGGATGGGTGGGTGGGCTCCATCATGGTGGATCTCGAAAACTGAGCCAAGGTGGTTTGGATGTTATCTAGTAGGTAAGGGGACAACTTTCCGTGTTGGTTTCTTCTTTTTTTTTCCCTAAGTATAGGAGTGACATGTTTTGAGATACATCTTAGGAGGAACGCCCTGGAGTGCTGGACTGCTGAAGGGAGAGACTGGAAGTTGGTCGTTTGGTGAAGGGCTTGGTGCAGTGTTCACCAGCGTGAGTTCAAAGAGCTCTGCTCCCCAGGAGAAGGAGTTCTGTATTTGATCCAGCCTCTGAGGAGTTTCTCAGGTGAGATGTGCTCTTTGCCCCAGCTCAGGTGTCTTTGGCGGCCGTTCAAATCTACTTTGGCCTGTTCTATTCAGTGAATTTCTTTAATGTACTTCACACACCTCCTGGGTTGCTTATGCTCACATGTATGTTCTGCTACAGGAGAAGTAAAGAAACTTTTATCTTGTTTGAGCTACTGTTGTCCTGGGGTCTCATTTGAGCAGGTGATCTCCTATCCTAATCCAGCCCTCTGGTCCTGTGTGCTGCCCTGGTTGTTCAAGCCATCCTTCTCTTCCAGGTCTCTCTGGAGCATCAGTGCACTCCTGTCAACTTGGCGTCCTCGGGTTCCCCTGGTGTGCCCATTTTCTTTTCTCTACCCACCCATAGTTGGTCAAGCTTACGAGGCCCAGCTCAGGAGGGCAGTTTCCGACGGTGCGATTTGATCAGGTCACCTGGCCTACGTGAGCCTGAGTTTTCCCATCCGTATAATGTGAATGACCATAGTAGTGATGTTTCAGGCACTGGTCTGAACTACTTGCACGTATCAGCACCCCAAATCCCTACGGCAGCGCTGCTGGTGAGGGCTCCTTATTATCACCATCTCACAACCGATGAAAATAAGCCACAGGAAGCCCAAACAGGAAGAAAACAGCTATGCCACAGTGTGGAGAGGAAAAACAGGGTGGAAAACACAGAAAAGAAGCGTGAGATGTATGGGAAATAGTCAACATGCCTAATATTTGTGTAACTGACGTCTGCAAAGGAAAAGAAAGAGAGAGAGAGAATGAGGGAGAAGCAGAATTTGAAGTTAGATCAGCTATAGTTATCAAAAAATGTAGAAAACACAAAGCCACAGCTTCAATAATTACTATGAACCCAGCAAAATATACCTACAAAGAAGAGTACACTGAGGTACATTACAGTAAAATAGCTGAAGAAACAATTCCAAAGAGAGAAACTTAAAAGAAGCTAGAAATAGAAGATGCACTCCCTTCAAAGGAACAGCACTAAGATTTAAAGGTGACATCTCAACAGAAAGGATGGAAGCTAGAAAATGATGGAATGCTATCTTCAACATACTCAAAGAAATAACCAAAGTCTATGCCAGCGAAATTATTCTTCAAAAGAAAGATGAAACGAAGACATTTTCAAACAAAGAGAAACTGAGAAAACTTGTGGCTGGCAACCACACACTAAAGGAAATACTAAAGGATATTTGCTAGGCAGGAGGAAAATGATCCCAAATAGAACAGCACCAATGCAGGAAGAAATAAAAGCAACACAGAAGGCAAATATGTGACCAAATCAAAAGGGATGTTGACTATATGGAGCAACCAAAGTAATAATAACGTCCTGTGGAATTTAACATACATAGCAAAGGAAGACACATGAAAACAGTAGCCAAAAGGCATCAAAGAATTAAATTAAGTCAAAGTGTTCTAAGGTCCTTGCTTTACCAGGAAGTGATAAAAGTATTTACTTTATTAGAGTAACTATACACTTTATAAGAGTATCTGTTAAGAGAATAGTAAGAATGAACAGGTTAATAAAGGAGGACACGAGATAATAAAATGCACAAAATTAATCCAAAAGAAGAAAGAAATGGAGAGAAAAAGAACATAAAACAAGTGTGAACACATCAAAACCAGAAAGCTAGATGGAAGGTTTCAATGGAAAGTCACACTACTGGTACATGAGGGAGCTGGGACTGAAACCCACGTAGTTGGCATATGCTTTCCATCATCACGATGCACTTTCTTCACAAAATGTTCATAGCAATAAATTACACCTCACAAAGTTATTTTTAGAATGAAATATGGTGGTGAACATTTCTTGCAAATTATGAAATGTCACATGGTTATTAATTGTGCAATTGTGAAAAAAAGAATCAGTATTTGTGTCCCTTATAGCATCTGACATAGCTTTGAGCACATAATGGAAGAAATTCTGCTTGGTACAGCACCATCTCTCTCTCTCTCTCTCTCTCTCTCTCTCTCTCTCTCTCTTTTTTTTTTTCCAAAAGCTAATCCACATCTCGCATTGCTTTAAAGATTCAGACATCAGAATTTTGCTCTGACCATGAAAGAGTACTGTGTCTGAGCTTACCCTAGCACTATTAACAAAATGAATAGTAGATAAAATGTATGAAACAACTTTCTCATACATTGGACATCAATAAGCATAGGATTATAATTCAAAGGAGTACCAGACAGGAGGGGGTTACACAGAGAAAGACCTACAGAAATTGCCTAAGAGTTCCTTGAGTCTTTGGCCAAATACTTTTCTGCATTTGCATAAGGTTAAGCTCTATGAGGCCAGGCTAAGAACAGTTTCTAGGAAAGGGTAGTTACTAGGAAGCTGTAAGGTGATAATTTTCAGACCTCATGCAGGGTTTGGAATGATGTAAGACCCCATCAGTAAAAGAAGAGAGGCTTCATTGGATACACAGGGCATTCAATAAAGAACAGAGGGGCCTTGCTGTAGCAGTGGGGCTACCCCGGCCTTAAGGAAAGGCTGTTCTGAGCCTTCCTTAAAATGGCTTCAAAACGAGCCTCAAAAGGCTCAAGGAGATTTGCAGGTAACTTAAGTGCCTGCTACTTTTTATAGGAATAAAACAAACTCTGGTACATAAAACTCACAGTGTCTATCATCTGATCAAAATTTACTAGACATGTCATTATGTGGGAAAACATGACCCGTAAACAAGGGAAAGATCGGTCAATGGAAGTAGGCTCAGAAATGACAAAAGATGATAGCATCGGCATAAAAGACATTGAAACAGCTGTTAGAAATATGTGTAACATGCTTAAGGATGTGAAAGAAAACATTAGCATAATGGGGAGAACAAGGGACGATATAAAAAACGAGAACCAGGTGTGACTTCTAGAAATGGAGAATGGAGTAACCTGAGATAAAATATTTACTGGGTAAACTTACAGTAGACTCCACACCGCAAGGGGAAAAAAAAAACCACAGCAGAGCAGTATATGTGAATATGTAGCAACAGAAACCATCCAAAATGAAGCCCATACAGAAAAAAGACTGAAAGAAAACAGAGTATCAGTGACCCCTGGGAAAATATCAGCTGGTCTAGCAAACACGTAATTAAAATCACAGAAGGAGAAGAGTAGGGAACAGAAAAGTATTTGAGGTAACAATGGCTGAAAAAAAATTGTCTAATGAAAACTATAAACCCACAGATCCAAGAATCTTTATAAAACTCAAGCAGGACACACACATACACACAGACACACAGACACATACACACACAGACACACACACACACACAGACACATACACACACAGACACACACACAGACACACACACACACATACACACACACACAGACACACACACAGACACACACACACAGACACACACACAGACACACACACAGACACACAGACACACACACACAGACACACACACAGACACACACACAGACACACAGACACACACACACAGACGCACACACAGACGCACACACACACAGACACACAGACACACACACACAGACACACACAGACACACACACATACACACACACACACACACACCCCCCCAGGCACATCATAATCAAATTGCTAAAAATCGAGGATGTAAAGAAAACGTCTTTAAAGCAGCTAAAGACTAAAGACACTTTACATATAAAGGAACAAGATAACAATACTGCTGATTTCTAATGTAAATTGGAGACAATGAAATGACATCTTTAAAGTGTTGAAAGAAACAAACAAGCAAAAACACTGTAAATCCAGAATTATATACCCAAAGAAAACATATCAAAAATAAAGTTGAAATCTGTACTTGTATGGAAAAAAAATATCTGTATAGATGTTTTGTGAGCAGACCTGCATAAGAAATGTTAAAAGGGCTGGGTGTAGTGGCTCACACCTATAATCCCAACACTTTGGGAAGCTGAGGCAGGAGGATCACCTGAGGCCAAGAGTGCGAGACCAGGCTAAGCAACACAGTGAGAACGCATCTCTAAAAAAATAAACATAGGAAATTATCCAGGTGTGGTGGTGCACACCTGTAGTCCCTAGCTATTCAAGAGGCCAAGGTGGGAGGATCATTTGAGCTCAGGAGTTTGAGGCTGCAGTGAGCTATGGTTGTGCCACTGCACTCCAGTCTGGGCATAAAAGCCAGACTCCACCTATAAAAAGAAATAAAAATTAAAAAGTAAAAAAATAAAAGATAAATGTTTAAGGAAGTTCTTCTAGCAAAAAAGTATGATACTAGATGGCAACTTGGGTCTATACAAAGTAATTCAAAGTTATGGAAATGTTAAATATGTAAGAAGATATAATTTTTCATTTTAAAATTTCTTTATAGGTAATTGTCTAAAACAAACATTGAATTGTGGAGCTTATTGCCTATGTAGGAATAAAATTTATGATAGCAAAACACAAAGGACAAGAGAATGGGAAGTAAAACTATAGTCATCCCTTAGCATACATGGAGAATCAGTCCCAGAACCCCTGAGTACACCACACACACTCAAGTCCCAAAGTTGGCCTATCCCGTGAAAGCCATATTTTCTATCTGAGTTTGGTAGAAAAAAAAATCTGCGTGTAACTGGATCCACGCAGCTCCAACCCATGTTGTTCAAGGGTCAACTGCACTGTTATAGGGTTCTTAAGTTGTATGTCACATGGTATAATGTTATTTAAAGGTGACTGTGTTAAGGTAAATTGCATATTGCAAATTATAGAGCACCCCTCCAAAATGATAAAACAAAGAGGTGTAGTTCATAAATCAATAACACAGATAAAATGGAAGGTTAAATACAGCTAATTAAAAGAGAGAAGAAAAAGAACAAAGAACAAAATGGATATATAGAACCTACATAGCAAGAAAGTAATGTAATGGATATGTATATCAAATAGAAATGGTTCAAATGTTCTAATTAAACGGCAGATATTATCAGACTGAATTTGTTTTAAAAGTTACCTATGTATATTCTGTTCATAACAAACCTATGTTAGATATAAAGACACAGTGTTAAAAATAAAAGGACGTAAAAAATTATACCATGCAAATACTTAATCGTAAGAAAGCTGGAATGATTATGGTGAGTATCATTCAAAGTAGACAGCAGAACAAGGAAGATTACCAGGCATACAGAGAGATATTTTATACTGATAATAGGGTTAATTAATTAAGAATTCATAACGATGTCAAATGTGTGCACACCTAATAACAGAGCTTCAGAATGAAGGAAGCAAAACCTGTAAATATTGGAAAGAGAAATAGACAGATCCACAACTATGTTTGGAAATTTCAACATTCCTGTTTCAGGAACTGAGAGAGCATATAGAAAATTAGTAGGGATAGACAAGACTTGAACAACACACTAAACCAACTTGACCTAATTAACAATTATGAAAAACTCTATCCAAAAACTATAGAACATATTCTATAGGTAAACAGAACAGTCACCAAGATAGACTGCTGGGTCAAAAAGCAAACCTTATGAAATAACAAAGGAAAGAAAACATGCAGGATACATTTTCTGACCACAATGGAATTAAAATAGAAATCGACACAGAAATAAATTTGCAAAACCTCTAAATGCCAGAATTTTAAACACAATCTACACTTCTAACAACTTATGGGACAAAAAAGGAACCACAGAGCAATTACAAAATATTTGAACATAGTGAAAATCTAAACAATGTGTGAACTGCAGTGAAAACATTGATTGGGAAAAATTGATCGCTTTAAATGTTTACAGTAGAACAGAATAAAGATCCTAAATCAATGATCACTTTATGCTAGAGGGAAAAAGAGCAAATATAAGCCAAAGTAACTAAGAAGAAGAAAATAATGATGGTAGAAGGGGAAATAAATGAAATAGAAATCAGAAAAACAGTAATGAAAATCAATACAATCAAAACCTGATTCTTTAAAAAGATCAATACAATTGATAAACTTTTAGCTAGAGTGATAAGAAGAGAGAAGGTACAAATTACCAATATTGGGACTGAAAGAAAGGGATATCACTAAACATTTTACAGTCATTAAAAGGAACATAAGGCAATACAATAAACAAATTCAGGCCATAAGTTCTTCAGCCTACATGACATGCACGTATGTCCTGAAAGATGCAAATGAGTGATGAAATAATTGGTACAACAAACCCCCATGACACATGTTTAGCTAGGTACCAAACCTGCACATCTTGCAAATGTAGCCCTGAGCTTAAAGTGAAAGAAAAAAAGGATGCACATGATCAAAACTGATTTAAGAAGAAATAAAACAACTGAATGGCTCTATATTCATTATTGAAATTGAATTTGTAATAACACACTTTCCCATAAAAATTACAATGCAGATTACCTCATGGGTGAATTATAGCAAATATTTAAGTCATAATTAATAGCAATCCTACATAAAGTCTTTGAGAAAAATAGAGTAGGATGGAAAGATTGTCTAACTCATTTTAAACAGAGTAGGATGGAAAGATTTCCTGACTCTGTATAAGTTCAATACCAAGCCCAGATGATGCCTTTATTGGAAAATAAAACTAAAGACCAATAACTCTTGTGAACTTAGAAGCAAAAATTCCTTAACAAAATATTATCAAATTAAGTCTGGCAATATATCAAAAGAATACTATGATCAAGTAGGATTACCCCAGAATTGTAAGGCTGGTTTAACATTACAGAAAATTGATGTAATTCATTATTCATAGAACGAAAGGGAAAAAAACCATATGATTATCTCAATAGTTTCAGAAAAGGTATTTGATAATAATACCCTTTCACGATAAAAGCTCATAGTAAACTGAAACAGAGGGGAATTTTCTCAATTTGATTAAGAGCATCTCTGAAGATCCTATAGCTAACCTGATACTTAACAGTGAAAGACTGAATATTTGCCTCTTAAAATGAGAATCAGAGCAAAGAGGTTCACTCTCACCACTTTTATTCAACATTTTATTGGCAGTCATAGCCGGTTTAGTAAGGTAATCAGAAGAAATGAAAAGCATACAGATTGAAAAATATGAAATAAAACCATCTTTATTCACAGATGACTGAAGAAAATCCTAAGAAACCTAATTTAAAAGGTTTCTAGAACTAATAAGTGAATTCAGCAGCATTTTAGGAAATGTACATTTCTGTATGCTGGTAAGTAATTTATGGTAGATAAGAAAAACTTGGAATAATTAAGCATAAATTCACCAAAGTATTCAAGGACACTAAAAACATTACACTTCTGAGTGAAACTAATGTAGACTTAAAGAGATATACCATGTTTATGTATTTGAAGGCTCAATAATGTAAAGATGTTCACTATCATCAAGCTAATTTATAAATTCTGTGCAATCACAGTAAAGCCCCCAACATAACTGCTTTTTGGTAGAAATGAATAAAGTGTTTAAAACGTATATGGGGTTGCAAAGGATGTAGAATAGTCAGAGCAATTTTGAGTAAGTATAACAGTGTTGGAGGACTTAGACTACCGGACTTTAAGACTTACTATAAAGCTTCTGTAGCAAGATAATGTAGACTTCTATAATCAAGACAATGTAGTGTTTGGCTGGCCATACACAGAAAACTGAAACTGGGCCCCTTCCTCATATCATATACATTCATTATTGAAACTGATTTAGTAATAACACACTTTCCCCCAAAACCTTATACAAAAATTAACTCAAGATGGATTAAAGTCTTAAATGTGGCCGGGTGCAGTGGCTTACGCCTGTAATCCCAGCACTTTGGGAGGCCGAGGTGGGCAGGTCACCTGAGGTCAGGAGTTCAAGACCAGCCTGGCTAACATGGTGAAACCCTGTCTCTACAAAAATACAAAAAAAGTAACCAGGCATGATGGTAGGTGCCTGTAATCCCAGCTACTCAGGAGGCTGAGGCAGGAGAATCGCTTGAATCCGGGAGGCGGAGGTTGCAGTGAGCCGAGATTGCGCCATTGCACTCCAGCCTGGGCGACAGAGTGAGACTCAATCTCACAAAAAAAAAAAAAAAAAAAAAGACTTAAATGTAAAACCCAAAACCATAAAAGCCCTAGAAGAAAACATAGACAATACCATTCAGGACATAGGCATGGACAAAAACTTCATGATGAAAACACCAAAAGCAATTGCAACAAAGCCAAAATTGACACATGGGATCTAATTAAACTAAAGAGCTTCGGCACAGCCAGAAAAACTAGCATCAGAGTGAACAGGCAACCTAGAGAATTGGAGAAAACTGTTGCAATCTACCATCCGACAAAGGTCTAATAGCCAGAATCTACAAGGAAGTTAAACAAATTTACAAGAAAAAACAACCCCATCAAAAAGTGGGCAAAGGATGTGAACAGACACTTCTCAAAAGAAGACATTTATGCAGCCAACAAACACATGAGAAAAAGCTCAACATCACTGATCATTAGAGAACTGCAAATCAAAACCACAATGAGATACCGTCTCATTCCAGTCAGAATGGCAGAATGACAATTATTAAAAAATCAAGAAACAATAGATGCTGGGGAAGCTGTAGAGAAATAGGAACACTTTTACACTGTTGGTGGGAATGTAAAATAGTTCAACCATCGTGAAAGACAGTGTGGCAATTCCTCAAGGATCTAGAACCAGAAATACCATTTGACTCAGCAATCCTATTGCTGGGTATAAACCCGAAGGAGTATAAATCATTCTACTATAAAGACACATGCACATGTATGTTGATTGCAGCGCTATTTACAATCGCAAAGACATGACATGGAACCAACCCAAATACCCAATCAATGATATACTGGATAAAGAAAATGTCATATATATATATGTCGTACATGTATGAATACTCTACAGCCATAAAAAAGAATGAGATCATATCCTTTGCAGACACATGGATGAAGCTGGAAGCCATCCTCCTCAGCAAACTAACATGGGAACAAAAGCCAAGCACTGCATGTTATCACTTGTAAGTGGGAGTTGAACAATGAGAACACATGGACACAAGGAGGGGAACATCACACACTGAGGCCTGTTGGTGGGTGGAGGGCAAGGAGGGGAAGATCATTAGGAAAATGTCTAATGCATGCGGGGTGTAGAACCTAGATGATGGATTGATAAGGGCAGCAAACCACCAGGGCACATGTATACCTATGTAACAAACCTGCACATTCTGCATGTGTATCCCAGAACTAAAAGTAAAATAAAATTAAAGTAAAAAATAAAAAAGGTGACGTACTGTTGGCATAAGTTTAGACATATAGATAAATAGAACAGAATAAAGGGGTCTAGAAATAGACCAGGCATATGTGATCAATTGAGTTTTGACAAAAGTAGTAAAGTTCAAGGGGAGACTTAAGATGCAGCAAGTGTTGCTGAAACAACTGCATATCCACATGGAAAAATGTAAAACTTGACTCTGGTCTCATGCCATATTAAAACAAAAGCTAACTTCAAGTGAGGTATAGACCTATACCTAAAATCTGAAAGAATAAAATTTGTGGAAGAAAACATTGGAAAAATCTGAAGTAGGCAACGATTTCTTAGATAAGACACAGATATGCAAATCCTAACATCTAGAAAATTAATTTGAAATTAATCAAAATCATAAACTTACTCTTCAGAATATACTGTTAAGAATATTATAAGCCAAGACAAAGAATGGAAGAAAATGTTCATCATACATAACTTAACAAAATCTTGTACCTGGAATGTATAAAGAAGTTTTAAAACTCTGTACTATGAAGTCAAAAATTGTATTAATATTAGAAGAATTTTCTGCAGACTTAAAATAGGCTTACATTACGTTGTACCCTGTAAATATGCATAATTATTATGTGTCAATTATAAATTTTCAAATTAATTAAAAATGCATTTTCTAAAAAAATTATACCTTTAAGCTCAAGGGGCAAAAAGTATTTCTTTTGATATTGCTGCTTCCACAGAAGATAGAGTCCCAGGGGCTCTATTTACTCCCTGCCTGAAACGACGGAAAAATTAAAAAGTAAAAAACAGACAAAGATATGAAACAACAGTTCTTAAGTCCCTGGATATCAGGCAACAAAGGACATAGGTTCCCAAGAAATGGGAAATGATTGAGTGAGCCCTAGGATTTCCCCAGCTTACTTACTGTCTTGACAAAGTTTCCAGGCTGCAGCACAAGGAAGGGGGACCCAGATGGAGGCTGGCTGGCTTGCTAAGTTGAGGACAAGGAGCTGAGAGTCTGGGGAAACCAAGGTATCTAGAATTTGCAGTGCAGAACAGTGGGGAGGAGGTAAGTACACAGGATGAATTCCAGAGAACTGCAAAAGTTCCCTCTGTAGTATTCAGCAGAACTCTGATGAGCATATGCATGTGACGAAATTACCTGAAGTTGGGGGAAAACGCTCAAAAGGCATGCGTACAGGGCCAGGAATAATGCCTGATTCCACCAGCCAGACTGGAAAAACTCATAACTCATGGGCCACTGGTAGAATTCTCAGAAAAGTCTTGCTTCAGTGGTGGGGAATAATTAGACTTAGGCTGAGCACTGTTCCAGACCCACCTAATAAATCATAAAAACAAGACCTGAAAGGATCGACTGTTTCCAAGTAACTTAATGTCAACCTCAAATTATGCCAAGAAAGTTCAGGGATATTTATAGAAATAAATAAAAATACTTCTGCACCCAACAAGGTAAAATTCACAATGTCTGGCATCTGATCACAGATTACCAGACACGCAAAGAAGCAGAAAAACATGACCCATCATGAGGAGAATAAACGATCAATCAAAATTAGTCAAGAACTGGCAAAGTTGTTAGAGTTAGTAGGCAAGGGCATTAAAATGGCTATTATAACCGTACTCCATATGTTAACAAAATTAAGTAGAGACATGGAAGATATATAATATATACAGACATGAAGATGACAATGTGTGAGATGAAAAATACAATGGATTGGATTAACAGAAGATCAGACATTACAGAAAAAAAGATTAAGGAACTTGAAGACATAGCAATAGAAACTATCCAAAATGAAACACACAGAGAAGAAAAGAACTTGAAAATAACCCCAGAGCATCAGTGATTTGTGGAAAAACTTCAAGTGGCCTAATATAAGTGTAACTGGAATCCTTGAAATTGGGGGGAGTAGGGGAGACAGCAAAGACATTTCAAGAAATAACCCCCAAATTTTCCAGTTTCTATGAAAACTGTCAACTTACAGATCCAGGAATCTCAATGAACCCCAAGGAAAATAAATATGATAGAAAAATATGTCAATAATTAATCATAATTAAGTTGGTCAAAACCAATAAAGAAAGTGTTATAAGCGGTAGAGAAAAAAAAAAAGATGCAGAAGTAGAGAGGAACAAAGATAAGTATGACGGCAGATTTATCATAGGAAATGATGTAAGTGAGGAGACAGTGGAGCAACATCTTTAAAGTACTGAAAAGAAAATACTCTCCACCCAGCATTCCATACCCAGAGATTTTCAAATTTTTCAAATGTGAAGGGGCAATAAAGTTGATTTCAGACATACAAAAATCCAAAATGATTTATTATTAGTGACTGACACTGCAGGAAATATTAAAGAAAGTCCTTTAGGCAAAATGAAAATGGTATCAGACAGAAATGTGGATCAACTCAAAGGAATGAAGAAGACCAAAAATGATAACTACATGGGTAAATATAGAAGATGGTTTCTTATTATTTCAATCTCTTTAAAGATAGTTGGCTATTTGAACAAAAATAACAATGAAGTTTGGGGTTTATGAGATAAGTGTAAATTAAATGTATTAAATAGCATCAAGATTGAGTTAGGAGAAATAGAAGTAAAGTTCTTATATGTGAAATGGTATTATTTGAGGGTGATAATATAATAAGTGAAGATGTATGCTGTGGACCCTCACACAACCATCAAAATTCAAAACAAAGACATATAGCTAATAAGCCAACAATGAGGATAAAATGGAATTCTTTGTATGAATCGCTGTAAAGACAGATCTAATGTATAACAACAAATCTAATGTACAATTTTTGAATGGGGTTGTCATTGCAAGGGGAAGAAGCAGTTGGCTGAAAATGAGTTTATGGGAATTTTCTGGAATGATGGAAATATTCTATACCTGGTTACTCAAGTATAAACAATCATCTGGAGACTTAAAACGAATCCATTTTATTGTATAAAAATGATACCTTTAATCCTCAAAGTGGACTAAAAATGCTTCTTATTTGTCATCACTGTTATCATCATCACCACCATTATCAACAGTAACCACAACACTAAGAGTAGTAATATTTACTTAATACTCATTATATGCCAGTAACTAAGCTAGGTGCTTTCTTTATATGTGCTAAATCTTTTAGTTGTCATGTCATAATCATATAAGTTAGTGTCTTTGTGATGCTGTAACAGCATAACTGGTAATGGGTAATTTATAAGCAACAGAAACTGACTTCTCACAGTTCTAGAGGCTGGGAATTCCAAGATCAAGTTTCCAGCAACTGGCAAGGGCTGCTCTCTGCTTCCAAGATGGCATCTTGAATGCTAAGATCTCTGGAGGAGAGGAACACTGTGTCAAGCCCTTTCATGCTGACATTAATCCATTCATGAGAGCTCTGCCCAAACACCTTTCAAAAGGCCTCACCTCCACCACTGCACTCCAGCCTGCGCAACAGAGCAAGACTGTGTCTTTAAAAAAAAAAAAAAGACCTCACTTCCTGACACTGTTGAGTTGGGAATTCCAGCACATAATTTTGTGAGATACATTCAGACCCTAGTAGAGAGGTAATTTTATTAGCTCTGATTTATTGATGAGAAAACTCAGGCTTAGTGAATTTCAAGGTGGGGATTTAATTTCTGGCAGTACAACTCAAGAGGCCAGTAGATTAACTGTCGTGCCCTTCCTTGTCCATAGGAATAACAGTTATATTTCTCCCTGGAAAAGAATCATACAGCTCAAACCACAATATAAATGCAAATTGCTGATTATTATTGCAAATTCCCTTCCGCCAGCTGTACTGTTTCCTAAAGTGCCCATCACCCCGTCTTGAGAGAGCTCAATGGGTTGTGTTCGGCTCAGGATAGTCTCTGATCTGAAGAACTGTGAAAAATTAAGAAACAAGGCAGGTCACAAAGGATTGTAATGAAATGATTACCACCCTAATCCTAGCATAGGATAAAGCTGATGTGGTCGTAGGCTCTGAAAAGAAAGGCAGAGAGCATTATCTTTGAAGTGAGGGGAGGGAGCCGTGTTTCTAAGTCAAAAAGTACTTAATGACTATATGTACAAGAAGATCTCAGTTAGGTAGGAAAATACATATATAAACACACACATCAATACATAGGGACATGTACACAGATAAAAAGACTAGAAGGAAATGCACCCAGTTGATACAGCTATTATTTTCATAGGTTGGGATTGCATATGGTTTATACTTCTTTCCTATTATTTATCTGTATTTTTCATATTTTCTTGAGTAAACATATGTTACTTGTACACTCAGCAAAGAGTTGATTTTTAAGGAAATGAAAAGTGCTTTCAACATAAGAAATTAAGTGCTACGGATACTGAATTTCAGTCTTAGAAGTAAGGGCTTAAGTAAAATGAAGATGTATTCCAAGTACAGGGGAGTGGAATGGTCCAAGACGGTCTCTCCAGCTTGTGCTGGCCCCTCACAGAGGCTGAGCCTACCCATTAAAGACTTCTTCTGGGGTCTGGGATGTGTGCTCTTGTTCATGGCTGCTGATGTTCACAGTGTTCTTTTGAAAGGACTCTTCAGGAGTTGGTGGCTAAATATTTAGAAAAATGGAGATTTTCCTTCCAAAATCAAAAGGCTGGGTTACATAGAGCTTTGCACTTTTTACCCATCGTGGCCAGTGAGAAGTCTCGGATGTCAGGTCTGCAAACTCGTTCCAGGGGTTTGAGCCACAATCATTTTTATTTTCTCTGTTAATTTTCCTCTTTTACTTCTGCTGGTTTGGCCTGCTATCACTAAAGTGGAAGATATTTGGAATTGACATAATTTGATCTTTCGTTCTACTGCACAGCCCTTTCTTTTTAGGGAGCTCATTAAGCATTGTGAGAAAGTGTTGGAGGGGAGAGTGCAGTGCACGAGGTGAGACAGGACTCTGGACCTTTGTCCCCAGCTCTCTCTCTTGTGGCCTCCATGGCCTTGAACAATGACTTAACCTCTCTGTGCTTTGAAGACATGAATCATACAAAAGATGATGTTTGACATGTATTTAGACTGCAAAGCAGAGGGAAAAACAACCTACAAACCAATAACTTGCACCTATTTGCTCCCTGCCTCTCCCAGAGATAATCACTACTTTCTATCAATTTCTTATATACCCTTCCTTAAAAAAATGTCAGTCTTATTTTTATGCCTGCTATCATATGGAGATGTTTGTCCCCTCCAAACCTCATGTTGAAGTTTGATTCCCAGTGTTGGAGGTGAGACCTCATGGGAGGTCTTAGGGTCATGGGGACAGATCCCTCATGAATGGCTTGACACTGCCACACAGTGATGAATGAGTTCTCACTTTATTGGTCCTCACAATATTTGGTTGTCAAAAAGAGCCTGGCCCCTGCCCTGTCTCTTGCTTCCGGTCTTACCATGTGATCTCTGCGCATGCCGGCTCCCCTCTGCCTTCTGCTGTGAGTGGAAGTGGCTTGAAGCTCTCACAGGGTGCCCAGTCTTTCAGCCAGAAGGGTGTGAGCCAAATAAACCTCTTTTCTTTATAAATTACTCAGCTTTAGGTATTCCTTTACAGCAACACTAAGCAGACTGAGGTAATGCCTAAGGATATATTGTTTAATTTTACTTGCTTTTGAATTCTATAAAAATATTATGTTGCTTCATGTAGGTATAGTTTATTTATCTTCATGGTTGCATTATATTCCATTGTGAGGGGTGTTTGGTTAGTTTCTCTTATAGATATATACCTAGGAGTGGGGTTGTTGGGTCATTAAGTATGCAAGTGTTCACCTTTACAAAATAATGCCAAATTGGTTTCCAAAGTGTTTGTATCAACTCATACTCCTACTAGCAATGTAGAAGAGTATCTGTTGGGCCAGGTGTGGTGGCTCATACTTGTAATCCCAGCACTTTGGGAGGCTGAGGCAGGAGTATTGCTTGAGCCCAGGAGGTCGAGGCTGCATGCAGTGAGTCATGACTTTGTCACTGCACTCCAGCCTGAGCAACAGAGAGAGACCCTGTCTCAAAAAATAAAAAAGTATTTGTTTATATTTTCTCCAACACCTAATGCAGTCAGACTTTTAAAGTTTTGCCAAGAAAGTGTAAAATGATTGATTATTATGACCTTATATTGTGTTACTTTTTTCTGACTACTGATGATACTGAGCCCTTTTTATAAATGTATTGGCACTTGTGCTTTTTCTGTAAAATGACAATGTGGTTTGCTCATTTTTAATATAATTTTTTTCTAACTGGTTTGAAGGAGTTCCTTATATATTTTAGATACTAGTTCTTTGTTCCTTATATGTGTTTCAAGCATTAAATCCCAGTTTGTGGCTTTTCTTTCCATAGTTTTGTGGTGGCTTTTGATTAACATAAATTGCCTATTATAATTATTTAAAGTTTATTAATTTGTGTTTTTTTTTGGAGGTAGGGTCTTATTCTTTTGCCCAGGATGGAGTGCAATGCTATGATCACAAAACACTGCAATTATGAACTCCTGGGCTTGAGTGATTCTCCCACCTCAGCCTCCCAAGTAGCTAGGACCTCAGATGTGCCAACAACCACATTACTTTTTAAAAAACTTTTTGTAGAGATGGGATCTTACTAGGTTGCTCAGACTGGTCTCAAACTCCTGGCATCAAGCAATCCTCCTGCCTCAGCCTCCCAAAGTGCTGGGACTACAGGTATGAGCCACCATACCTGGCCTAATTTTTTATTTTATGTTTAATATCTTTTGTGTCTTAAGAAATCTTTCCTTACATTAAGATAAAAAATATATTGCCTTATATTTTCTTAATTTTTTTTCATGTTTAGGTCTTTTAATCCATTTACAATTGATTTTTGTTTATGACTTGAAATAGCAATCTAATTTCATTTTCTCTTAAATGGATAGATGTTTGTACCAGCACCATTAACAAATGGCCTAGGAGGCACAGTTCTCCCCTTCTCACTAATCTGCAAAGCAACCTCTGTCATATCCCGAAGCTCCATACATGTGTTGGTCTTTTTCTAGTGCCTCTATTCTGTTCCAGGGGCATTTTGTCTGTCTCTGCACCAATACTACACTACCTCATTTGCCCTTATTTTATGAATAAGCCTTCATATTAGGACAAATCTCTAATTCTTCAAGAGTACTTTATCCATTCTTGACCATTTTCTTTTCCATATACATTTTCAAATCAGCTTGTCAATTTCCACAAAATAACCGGGTTGAAATTGTCATGGGACCATAACCCCCCTTTGGGGGAAGATTGGCATCTTCATGATATTGAATGTTCATAGTTATAAACATGGGCTATCTCTCCGTTTACTTAGGTTTTTTTTTTTTTTTTTTCTGAGAAGGAGTCTCACTCTGTTGCCCAGGCTGGAGTGCAGTGGCGTGATCTCGGCTCACTGCAAGCTCCGCCTCCTGGGTTCACACCATTCTCCTGCCTCAGCCTCCTGAGTAGCTGGGACTACAGGTGCCCACCACCACGCCTGGCTAATTTTTTGTATTTTTAGTAGAGACAAGGTTTCACCGAGTTAGCCAGGATGGTCTCGATCTCCTGACCTTGTGATCCACCCGCCTCGTCTCCCAAAGTGCTGGGATTACAGGCTACTTAGGTATTTTTAAATGTATTTCAATAAGTCTAGAGTTCAATAAAGTTTAAGGGATAAAGATCTTATGCATGTCTAATTAGAATCATTTCTGCATACCTTTTGGATTTGATTGCTATTACAAAAGGTAGACACATTTTATGGTCACTTATTTCCCACTGACTCCAAGTGTTTGCTGATGGTGTACAGAAATGCAATGTATATTTGTATGCAGCCAGCACCTTGTTAAACTAATTAGTCTAGTGATATTTTATAAATATAAAATATCTTAGGTAAACAATTGCTTCATTTTCTTTATTTTAATATAGTATAATGATAATAATTCATCTGCTTATGAGTTATGAAAAAGTTAATACATGTAAACTTCTGTTAAATGTAAGCTATATATTGTTGTTACTGTTATTATTTTTAAAGTAATGGCTTTATTGTTTTTATGAAAGTTTTGCACAAACGTTATATAAACTAAAGCAAAACAGAGAAGTACAAACAGGAAACCAACAAATTGCTCATTATCCAGAAACAGAGTTAGTGTTTGATGAACATCATGCCAAATTTCTATGACTAGACAGAAAAACAGATTAATATATATACACACATATATATGGTAAAATTTAAATTAATATATATACAAGGTAAAATTATTTTTTAAGTAGCATTATATTTTACATGATTAAAATATTAAAATTTAATTGACTTTAAAAGAAGGAAAATGCTGATGAAATAGCTGACTTTAATTTCCTTACCACAAGAGATCTTAGTCTGTAAATATCCTGCTTAGGTTAAGAAAAAAGATTTCAGAAATTAATAAGCAGTTGAGTCAGTAGGTTGTTTTTTTCATTATGCTTTAATTTTTTTTTTTTTTTTTTTTTTGAGACGGAGTTTCACTCTTGTTGCCCAGGCCAGAGTGCACTGGCACAATCTCAGCTCACCACAACCTCCGCCTTCCAGATTCAAGCGATTCTCCTGCCTTAGCCTCCCAAGTAGCTGGGATTACAGGCATGCACCACCATGCCCGGCTAATTTTTTGTACTTTTAGTAGAGACGGGGTTTCTCCATGTTGGTCAGGTTGGTTTCGAACTCCCAACCTCAGGTGATCTGCCTGCCTCAGCTTCTCAAAGTGCTGGGATTACAGGTGTGAGTCACCACTCTCGGTCTCATTATGCTTTAATTTTTTGCAGTATGTCTAAACTCCTCACTGTAGAAAGTGAGCTGAGTGGCTTCCTTACACCACTCCATTCCTCCTTTCTCAATCTACCTATTTTTGTTGCATACATTACTTTTGCTTTGCTATGTGTGCAGGCTTGGATTCTTCAAGAATAAAGGGAAGTGCAAAGGTTATTAGGGAGTAACGCTTGTGAAAGAAAAGGGCAGGGAAAGCAGTCAACCTCTGATGCAGACCAGGAAACTCTGCCAGTCCAGTGAGAAGCTCCACAGCAAAGACTGTCCCTCAGAGGAGACCCATGTTGGGCGGAACAGGCCAGGCCCCTCCATCACTGTCTTGCTCAGTCACTGGCTGGGAGCTGCCCTAAGAAGAACATGACTTTGGCTCAGAAGCTGAGAGTTAACAGCTGGAGGCTGTTGCCTAACCCCTCACAGCTGCATCCTGAAGCTGGGATCCTCCATTAGGTCCTGAAGGGGGGTCTGAGAGGAGCAGCTCCCTGTCTGCTGCATCGGAGTTTATAATATTTACCATCAGCAAAGCATCATTCTCCATTGCATCATTTCTGCTGTAGTTGCAAACATCTGCATTGCCCACTGACACCTCTACCATGGCTCACCTATACTAGAGTTTTTAAAATTTTACTCACCTTTTGCTTAGCTGGATTTTTTGGTTCAATGTTTCCTTTGAGAAGGATTCGTAGGTTTTATGTCACTGACTTCTTTAATGTTTGAGAATGTTTGCCTTTTGTTTTCTTCTTGAAGGGTAATTTGGCAAAGTAAGAAATCGCTCTGTTGTCTTGTATCACTGAATGATTCTGTGATGTCTGAGATTAACAGATTTTTTCACCTTGTAAGTTAATTTGCTTTTTTTCTAGTTTTATGCTTAAATAATGAACTCTTTAACATTGATTGATGCTTAGTAAAAAAGAGGGTATATCTGAAGTCTTCCTGGTATATAAGTAATCTTTCAACTGGCATATCCCCTTCTTCCTTCACTTCAGGAAAAATGTCTTGCATTATATCTTGGAATAATGTCTTCTATTCCATTTAGTGAGTTGTCTGCTTGAGGGACATTTGTTTTCCTTCTGTTTGAATGCCCTGCTTGTCTTCCATATCCATGATCTTCTCTTTAATCACTCCCATCTCTATTTTTTCCTTCTGCATTTTCTGTGATGACCTCAGATCATAACTCCATGTCATTAATTTAGTTTCCAGGTGTCAGATCTCTTCTTGTTTGTCATTTATTTATTTGATTTATAAACTGGCTCTAAGTTAGGTTTCTTAGCTGGTCAATATTATTCTTTTATTTTATACTTGCATCTTTTGGTTTTTGTATAATTGTATTCATGTATACATATATACAAATGTACACACATATACTATATGTAGATATAGATATGTACATGCATACATATCTATCTGTCTATATATCTAATTTATCTATCTAATCTGTCTATATATCTAATTTATCTCTATCTATCTGCCTATCTATCTATCTACTTTTCTATCTATCTATCTGCCTATCTATCATCTGTCTGCCTATCTATCATCTGTCTATCATCTATCTATCATCTATCTATCTATTTTTCTATCTGCCTATCTATCTATCTATCTATCTATCTATCTATCTATCTATCTATCTATCATCTATCTATCCGCCTATTATCTATCTATCTGCCTATCATCTATCATCTATCTGTCTGTCTGTCTGTCTATCTATCTATCTATCTATCTATCTATCTATCTATCTATCTATCTATCTATCTATCCATCCATCCATCCAGCCATTCATTCTTTGGTATGCAGCACTCACAGGGAATCTGAACCTGTGTTTTCTCCCAGACTTTATTCTTCAGCGATTTCGCTCATTCCCTTCCTCTTTGTTCTCTCTCTCCTCCCTTCCCATCTTTCTTTGGGTAGTACATGTGTATTTATTGCCTTGCTATTTTTCATTCTTTTCATGATATGTGGCAGAGGCAGCTCCATCTAGCCTTCCTATTTGTATGATGCATTCTGTGATATGTTTTCTCATCTTACCGGGGGCTAGTTTGTTATTCTCTCCGTGGCCTGTACTTTGAAGACTGCTCTCAATCCGATATCCTATTGTCTAAGTTTGCAGGGAGTGAGGGGTGGCAGAGGTGGTCCCTGTTGGACACCTCCCTTGAGTGTTCTGTCCCAGGACCACTTCACTCAGCTGCGGGCATGTTCTCCCTCCCGTGGGCCACAGATTGTTATTCTAACTCAGCACAGTGCCCTGGTGGACCTGCCAGATAAAATACAGGATGCCCAGTTGAATTTGAATTTCAGATAAACAATGTGTAATTTTTTAAGTATAAGTATGTCCCCAAGGGGACCTTTTGGCACCTTTTTATGTGCTAAATCTGGCAGCCTCGTGCCCTGGAAAATGCCAAACGTGTTTCCTTTGCGGAGCGCCCATTGTGAAGTGCAGGGACTTCTACTCCTGTGAGCTCTGACTTTGCTTCTGCCCGGCTGTCCCTGCAGCCCTGCCCCGCAGGCCGCCCACTGCAAGAGTTCTGAGGGAATTCTCAGCCTCCGTTTCCTTCCTTAGGAAAGCTTCCAGGGGTTGACGGTGGGGTTAGGAATCACACGACCTTGTGCCAAACCAGCATCTCCTGCTTTTCCCTTGGCTGGCTTTTTCATGTTTATGGCACGAGGTGGTTATTGCTAGTGAATTTTGCTCTTACGAATTTTTTTCCCTTGGTTGGGTCTTGGAGAAGGAGGAGGAGTCTGTGGTTCTTCTTCCTCCTGCCATCTTCATCTGGCAGTGCTCTTCTGTAATTGTTTATTCATTCACTGAGTACTTACTGAGTGCTTACTGTTCAATGTCTGCCGTCGAGGGAAAGTAGACGCAGCAATTATCACCTCGTGACAAGGCTGTTATAGACACCAGTGAAGGAGGTTGAATTCTGCAGTTGATTTTGGCTGCCTGGGTTCCTGTCCCGCCTTCCCGTCAGACAGAGAGCTCCTTCAAGGCAGGAATCGAGTGTCGGGCATCTTGGTCCTTGTCTGGAGGGGTGGTCAGTGTTTGTTGCGCTGACGATGGAATGAGTGGATGGGATGCCAGGTAAAAGGAGGGCTGTCTGGGCACGGTAAGCATATGAGTGCCTTGATCCTCCGACTGCCAGAAACAAAGATAGAGACAGCATGGCTCTGCCCTTAGTCACGCGGTGGTTAAAGACAGGGTGTCACTAATCACGAACTGAGCATTCCAGGTCTGGTTTAGTCTTCATTGCCATAAATTAATGGTAAATTTGTTGAATGAATCTAGAAAATAGCTGTCAAGGCAAAGGTTTAAAAGGAGGAAAACTGTACTGGGCAGTGGAGATTCAGGATCGCTGAGACCCAGCTGTGGTTCTAAGTGGCATTTGTCGTCTGGTAGGGAAGACAGACAGGCAAGCCCACGTGGGGCAGAAGGCTCAGTGTGGGACACAGGACCTGAGTGGACTGTGGGCCACGTGGGAAGCCGAGGGCAGCCCAGCCGCAGCAGCGAGGCAAAGGTAGTGAATGCTGAAAAGCAGGGTCTACCTGAGAGGTCATTGAGCTCCGAAGGAGCGTGGGAGGCAGATGAAGCTGTCTGCAGACATCAGACGGCAGAGGGGCCTGCGTGCCATGTTAGGGGTTGGACTGAAGTCCAAGTGGAGTCCTGGACAGGTGGGAGCACAGGTAATGGGGCCTTCCTCCTGCTGCCCCATCTAGGGAGCATGAACAGAACCACCTGAAAGAGCCAGGCACACTCCACTCTCCTGACAGTCGCCAATCTGTTCACGGCAGCCCTTCCGTGGCAAAATCCTGACCCTCGGGACAAGGTGTTATCTCATACGTGTTTTGGAGGTCAAAGAAGGAGGAGAAGAAGCCACTTTGCCTGCACAGCACGCTGGAGGTTGGACGTCTCCGGATTATCTTAGCGACTTCTCTCAACCACACTGTCTCTGACCTTTCTCTGTGGTGACTCAGTGGGTGTAGGTGGCTGTACTTTGCCCTTTGGGTTCTGGGTAATTCTATACTCTTCCTCCAAATTGTAATTTAGCCCACTGGAAACACAGTTCCAGAATTCTCATTTCGTGTGCACCTAAGATGGCATGATTTTCTCCAAAAGTGTGTTCCCAGAAGAAAGCCTGTGGGACTTAGCTCTCCTCCGGGCAAGGTGGGCCCGGAGAAGTCACGTGGGTATGTGTCAGACCCTCTCCCATGTGAGTCTCAGTGAGTGGTGTCGAATGATGGGGTGTCTGTTTGCAGCATGCGTTGGCACCAGTCGACAAGCATTTGATGAGGACTTCTGACCCTGGTTGCTGGGCTGGGCTGTCCGGACACAGGACTGAAAGCCTTTGTTACTGACGCCCCAGTCTAGAAGAGAGCTCCCAGTCTAGAAGAGAACACCAGCCAAATACATGGGAACCAATCGTGGGGCTGTACAAGATGACGCCGCCTGTGCCAGGTGTTCTGCTGTGCATGCCACACCCTGGGCCTGGGGTATGAGGTTCCTTCCTTCCAGAATCCCAGGATTCCCAACGGGAGCAGGCAGCGGACCAGACCCTTTGCTATGAACTTGAGAGGGTTTCTTGCTGCATGGTTCAGCTTCCTTCTATTCTGAGGGAACCCAGAAATGACGGGCGGTGGTTGAAGAGTGTCCTCCAAAAACGTCGTGTTCACCTGGAACCTCAGAGGGTGACCTTATTTGGAAATAAGGTCTTTGCAGGTGCAATTAAAGAAAGGATCAGGGTGAGAACCTGCTGGGTTAGGGTAGGCCCTAAACCCAATGACTGGTGTCCTTATAGGAGATAGAAAAGGACACATGGAAACAGGGAAGCTGTGTAGAGATGGAGGCAGAGGCTGGAGTTCTGTTCCCACAAACCAAGGAATGCCTGAAGCACCAGAGTCTGAACAGGGCAAGGAGCCTCCTCCCCTGGGGTCATGGGAGGGGCACACTCACACACAATAAAATACAATCCCCGTGTGATTCTAAATGGTGGCCTCTTTCATCTTCCAGAGGCTCGGCCAGGACTCAGGAAATGGGCAGCAGAAAGGGAAGTTGAAAGGCTGGCCTGGGCAGCAGAAGGAGGATCGGCCGGCCGGCCTGGGCAGCCCCTGCCCCTGCTGGCTCCCTCTCTAATTCTGCTGTCAGCCTTTCCTCTCTGCTGCAGGGTTCTCCTCGCTGCCCTCTGCCCCTGCTCACCCCGCTGTGGTCCTGACGTTTTTAGGACCAAGAGTGGTCGATGGTTATCCTGAGTTCCGAGATAGGACAGATGACCAGCGCTTGCTCACAGCACTCAGGTAGGGTTGCTGAAAAGCTCAGCGCAGACCGCAGTGTTCCTCCAGAACCCTCTTACTGCACCGCGCCTCTGGAGGTTCCCGCACTGCGCCTCTGGAGGTGGCCTGCAGAGGGTCGCTCAGAGACTGGGGGAGTGCAGTGTGGCAAGACCTGGATTATTACGTCAGGAAATCTGTGCCCCATGGGCCATGCAGGTAACCACACATCACGCTCTGAGTAAGTCTCCTCAGCTGCAAATTAAGAAACAAGGTGCCTCATGAGATTGACCTGAGAACTAAGTGAAACAAGGGATACAGAACCACTTCACAAACATAAAAGCAGTTGCTAAATGGAAGCTTTTATCACTGTCATCTAAGGAGCTGCAAATATGGGTCAGGTGTGTGAGACCACACTCCAGTATTTCCAGGCCCCATATGCAAATTGTCCGCTGGACACCAGCCAAGATGTTCAGGGAGATGTCCGTTGCCCCCTAGTCAACTCAGCTCTTGCAGACGAGCCTGGAAATGCAGTCTGCACCCCACCCTGCTGCTCAGGGGGACCTACTTGCCATCTCTGCTCAGGATCAGAGGAGCATCAGACCCCGGCCAGAGGCCATGGCAGCATGGGACTGGGGAGGCTGACACCTGTCCCATGTTTATGTGGAGCGGGGGCCAGCCCACTTTCTCTGCAAGGGCCAGATGGTGAACATCGTGGGCTCTGTGGGTCTCTGTCACAGCCGACAATTCAACTCTGCCACTGTAGTGTGAACACAGCCATAGGTGATATATAAAGAAATGGACGTGGCTGTGTGCCAATAAAGCTTTATTTACAAAAACCAGGTGGTGGGTTAAATTTGGCTCTTGGGCTAGAGTTTGCTGACTTTTGTTGTAGAGGGGTTTGGGGAAAACTTTGGCTGAATTTTATTTTTTGGAGTAGTTTGATTCTTGAGATTTTCATTATCAAGCTAAGTCACCAGTATGATACAACTCGACGCCTAGAAATGGTGACTTCTTTGATGAGTGTCTCTTCCAGGAGAGCCACCCAAGAAGGAGAATTGCATTTACTGTGTCTTTAGTGACCAGGTCTTGCTCACAGATTGAGGGAAAGCCTTCGCCGTGCCAGGAACTGGGACTTCTTTCCCGAACTGGCGTGTCCGAGTACTGCAGTGGCCTGACAGCCAGTGGTTTCTGGAAGTGAAACAGAACAGAGCTCCTGCAGAGGAATTTCTGATTCTACTTTTCCTCCAGGTCCGACAGAGCAGAGAAAGCCAGTAAACATTTGCCAGGGACATGATGGGGCTGGCGAACATTGTGGGCTAATTCACATTTTTATTCGAACACAGATGGCTGGGCCCCTAGGAAACCTGGATGTTGCTTCCCTGTTAGTCTGACTTCAGAAACACTCCCGTGTCACCAACTCTGTCTTTGTTCTTATTATAAAATTATTACTAATGAGAGCGGCCATTTATGAAGTCAGTTCTCTGAGCCAGGCTCTGTGCGAGGCACTTTCCATTCATCTCAGTCTTGACAGCAGCCCGGTTGAGGTAGGAGGTCTTGACCCCCTCGACAGTGAGGGGTGGAGACTTATCAGGTGACACAAGTTCTGTTCATCAAACAGCTGTTGAACGATGAGACTAGGGGTGAGACCAGGATTGTTCACCTGCGAAATCCATGCCTTCCACAGAGCCATTTCCACTGGGATCTGAGGGGTGCCTCCGGTACCACTCTATAGTGATCCCCATGGCCTGGGTTTCCGCTGGGAAGACCCCAGCTCCAGCCCTCCTTCCTTTCTTGTCTGGGTCCTTCCCAAGCTCTGCAAGAGGATGTGCAGGGTCAGCTATGCGGAGTGCATGGTGGATCCTCATCATGGCTCGAGGCCCACATTGATATGGACATCCCCCAGGTGCCCTGAGGTCTCCAGGGCTGATGTACCTCATGGGACCTGGCGTGCCAGCCTAGAGAGCTTTGCTCTACCCTGCTGGGCACCTGCCTCACTTCTCAATGACACCTCACTTCTCCATGGCGCCTCCCTACTCCTCACCCTGGCATCCTTCTCTCTGCGCACAGGGCCACCCATGTGTGCTCCTTACGTGGTGCCCTTACCACACAGAGGCAGCTGTTTGTTTCCTCCCCAGCCAGGCCACGTACACCCTACGTCTGGGATCTGGGTCTCTGTCTCTGGGAATCCCCCGTGCCTAGCATGGTGCCTGACGCACAGTAGGCTCTCAGCCCGCGTTTGGTGACTGCACGAACAGATGTGTGAACTTACACGAGCTGTCATGTGACATGATTTAATGTCATTCTTATAACAACTCTGAAGTGGGCAGAATGTGTACGACTGCCCTCCCTTATACAAGAGAAAGCAGGGCCCCTTCTGTGGGGCTGGCTGAGGACCCGATGGTGGGTCATAGACTGAAGTCATGGTACTGGTGATTGCATCCTTCCACGGAGCTCGCAGCACATCTGAGCACTGCTTTAGGTCTTGGACCCAGCAGTATGCATCATTCTTTAACCTTTACGAGACTGTAGAAGTCTTACCTTATTCCCGTTCTATGAAGAAACCAAGGCACAGAGAAGCTGAATATTTTGCCCTGGTCCTGGAGCTCCCTGAAGTTAATGCCCAAATGGGAACCCTACACGAGGGCACTGCCTTAGCCGCGCAGCCCCAGGCAGTATTGAGAATGAAGAGAAATGCCTGGTATGTGCTAGGCTGGGGCCTGGAGGCCCCTTCCCTGGCTTCTCCCAACCAAGAGCTCCTGTTTCTCAACACCTGCCAGGGACCGGGGTGCTGGCGGAGGGCGTGGCCAGTGTTGTGACCTTGGAGGTGGAGAAAGGAAACCAGTTCTGGGTGCCTTCCTCCCTAGCATCCCTGGCAGCCCTGGTCCTTCTCAGAGTGGCCGCAGGAAGCCTGGTGTGGTTCTGGATGAGGTCTTGGAGAGGGCGATGAAGGAGGAAGAAATGGCATCCTGGCGAGTCCTTTCCTGCTCCTTTAAGGCTTGTGGAGAAAGGAAATTCACGTGGTGGCCGAGGAGGAGCTGACGTGGAAAGATTGCTGGCTTCTAAGCAGGAGGCTGTGGTTTCAGACTCTCTGATTTTGTGGCCGTGGGCTTGTTTCTGAACCTCTTTGAGGCGCAGTAGAGTTATTTGCAAATCAGGGATACAAGTACATGCCCTGCAGGTCGTCTCTGACGCATTCTGAATTCCAGACTTTGAGGATGCTTTGGTGGCCTCATCCACTGGGACTGACTAGCGGGCAGAGGCTGTGATTATAATGGAGGCCTACCATGCATGGGGTGTTTCTCTTCATCCTCACCACCGCCTGGGAGGTGGCCATGGGTATTTCCATTTTACAGGTGAGGAAAACTGAGATCCCAAAACCTAAGGGGTATGCTTAAGGCCATACAGATCTAAGTGGCAGAACTGGACTCCGGGCCCAGCCACGCCATGGACCACCTTCTCTCGGCCTGGCCACCGCTCACCCCAGTGCAGCATGTCCTATGCCCGACTGGGCTGGCTGATTCCAAATATGCTTTGAAAAGATTTATTGGACACATCAGGAGTTTTCATCAGCTGGAATTTTTTTTTTTTTTTCCTTTCTGGGTTGTTGTTATTTTGCATCAGGAAAAAATGAAAAGAATTTAATTCATCATTAAATGCTGGGAAGAAAGAATGCAACAAGAAGAAAGCACCACTGCCAGGGAACAGCGTGAAGCCAGAGGGTGAGGAGGGCGAGGCCTGACAGAGTCCACCGGGCAGGGATGCAGAAAAAGTCTTGCCGTTGGTGACTGCTCCCCGGGGCTCACGAGGGCTTCTTCACGGACCTTCTTGGCCAGCTCATGAGTTCTCTGGCCAGCTGGCCACTTGGCAAGTGTCCACAGGCAATGCTTGTTGTAAGGAAAATTAGAGGCCCCCAACTCTGAGTTTAGCAGGTGCTATGGCTAGAACATTTGTGTCCCTCCAAAATTCGTGTTGAAGCTTAATCCCCAATGCAATAGTCTTAGGAGATGGGGCCTTTACAAAGTGATTAGGTCCCCAGGGCTCCACTCTCACAAATGGCATCGGGGCCCTTGTGAAACGGCTCCAGGGAGCCTGCTTGTCTCTTCTGCCCCTTTGTCTGTGAGGACCTGGGACAAGCGCCACCTCAGAAGCAGAGAATTGTCCCTCCAGATGCTGAATCTGCCAGTGCCTTCATCGTGGACTTCACAGTCTTCAGAATGGTGAGAAATAAATTCCAATGATTTAGAAATCACCCATCCCAAGATATTTTGTTATAGCAGCAGGAACGGACTAAGACAGGGGACCGTGTGGTGTTTGTGTGACAAAATGTTTCTGGTTCTCCACTGGGACAGCTGCTGGGCACTGAAGGCCCAGGAGGGAGGCAGGCAGTGAGGTGAGTGCTGCTCCCCACACCGGCCCTTAGGACAGAGGTAAGCAAGGGCAGTACCTGCACCTTCCATTTTTCTTACATATAATCAAGGGTCCTAGTCCCTGCCTCAGGGAATGTGCAGAAGAGAAGAGCCTGTCTCTGCATGCAGTGGTTTACACGTAAATGTGTGTCTCAGGCTGCCGTCCTCACCAGCTTGGTACCTGGGGCTGGGCCACATAACCTTCTGAGCACGTGCTGAGCTTATCTGTGAAGAAAGGAAGTTGGCTTGTCTATGGGCGTCCCACAGCCCCGTCTGGTTTTATGATTCCGTGCCCTATTCGTGCGCATGTCATTAGATATTTGACCAAGGGGTGCCGCAGAGGGACACTGACTACTAAAAGTGTCGTCACAGAGGGTTCCCCAATTCCTCCTCTGTTCTGTGCCCACCTCCATCACTTCCCTCTCTTTACTGGGCCATGCCTGTGCCTTGGCATCTGCCTCCCCGCATCCAGGAGCTCCCTGTGGGCGAGAAGCTGTGTATGGCTCCTGTGATTGTACTGAAGAATTCAGAGTCATTGCAACACTAAGGACAGCCACGTGTCCACCCAATGGCAACCGGGGCATGAAACTGCCCAGCAGGGATCAGCACAGAACACTGATGTGCATGAGGGGCGCTCGCCGTCCCGCTCGCCGTCCTGCTTGCCGTCCACATGGAAACCAGGGCAGAGTGTGAGACGGATTTGGACAGATGCCCTGACCATCCATGGGCACATGCTTAGCAGGCCCCACAGCAGTGTGGACCACTCTGCCTCCAGTGGTGACGGTAACGGTCCAGTCACAGAGACCTAGGACGGTGCCACAGGCCTCAGTTGGCTGTGCATATTCACCGCATGCCTGCTATGCCCATGGAGGCAGTGGGGAGCGGGAGGCAGGGGCTGGAAGGAAGAGGAGGGGGGATGGGCAATGGAGGGTCTCGAGAGCTACAGGAGCAGGCTCTCTTTCCATCAGCTCCCGGGGCCCTCCCCTCACCCGCTCCTCTTCTCCACACCTCTGCTTTCATCCTCTGAGACCGGCCTCTATCCTCCTGGCTTCCAGCAGCGGGGGGCTGCCCTGTGCTTCCTGGGCTGTGTGTGTGCAAACTCCTGTTTGCCTTTGCGCTTCCCCAGGGCTTCCGGGGGTTTCTTACTCTCTAGCTTCCCTGCTGGAGCCAAGGTACTGGATCCTGCTGGGGCTGCAGCCCTCCTTCCCCAAGAGCTATGTCTTGGAGAGTGAGGAGGAGTCAATGGGGGAGGGGACACAAGGCACCCAGAGGGATAAGGAAACCGTGTCCTCTGTTCACCTGAGGCTGCAGACCTGGTGGGGGACCTGGTTCAAGTCAGAAACATCCATAGGTTCAAACTCAGGAAGCCGAGACCAGGAACACCTAGAAGGGAAGTTAGTTGCCTGAAGATTTCAAAGTGTCTGTTGGAGAAAGTTTTAGCTCATTTCATGGGCGATTGAGTCACAGCTGTTTAAAGTTACTGTGAAGTGATGTGCAGACATGATTTAGTAATCACCAAATGTTAGGTATATGCTGCAGGAAGGTACAAGGGGTGATGCCAGTTCTCCCACTCTCCTCCAGCCCCATGCCACTCACTCTGGGCTCAATTCTTCTGATGAGTTTTTCCCATAGCTCTAATTAAAGTATTTGTCCTGGGCGCTGATTTAGCTGTTTAAACCCATCGGTGTACCCCCCACAAAACACGCTAGAAAAGACAAGACTTGGCTCAGACTCCCCCCCACACCACCCAGCTTCTCAATCTTTGTTATTGTTTTTATGTTTAAAACATTAAATGTGTTTATGCAATTTTTACACAGTTTATATATATTATGAATTAAATTCTACAAACAAGGTCATGTTTATATAGAAGTGTAGTCTATCCTTTCTTTTTCTTTTTTGAGTTTTTTGTTGTGGTGCAATCTATCTCACATAGGATTTACCATTTGACCCATTCTCAGTGTACAGTACAGTGGTGTTAAGTACATGTACGTCCCACCATGCATCTCCAGAATGTTTCATCTTCCCAAACTGACATTCTGTCTGTTAACATAACTTATCCTCCCTTCCCCTGCTCCTGAGAGATACCAATTGCCCTCTGTGTCTGCAAATTTGACTTAGCTGAGGTACCTCTAGAAGTCCACTCTTTCTGAAATGACCAACTTTTTTTCTTTTTTGTTGAGATGAAGTCTCACTGTGTCACCCAGACTAGAGTGTAGTGGCGTGATCTCAGCTCACTGCAACTTCCGCCTCATGGGTTCAAGCCATTCTCATGCCTCAGCCTCCTGAGTAGCTGGAATTACAGGTGCCCACCACCATGCCCGGCTAATTTTTGTATTTTTAGTAGAGATGGGGTTCGCCATGTTGGCCAGGCTGTTCTTGAAGTCCTGACCTAAGGTGATCCACCCGCCTCAGCCTCCCAAAGCGCTGGGATTACAGGTGTCAGCCACCGCCCCCAGCCTTGAAATGACCAACTTTCAACTGTGTGGGTGCCTACTCGCCCTGCCACATGAGATGAGGACATCAGCCATGTGCCAGGGTCACACAGCAACTCAGCTGCAATTCCGGGGGTCACGCTTGGGTTGTTCTGACTCCAAACAGCCTCCGAATCCCCCTCGTCCTGGGATCTTGGCGTGATTAGGCGTCAGGACTGAAGGGAAGGGAGGCTCTTTGGGAAGTCCCGTCTTACAAAAGAGACACACTGCTGGCTGGGGTTTGTGTCAGAGCCCTGAGGGCTGGCAGGCACTGTCCTGCTGGCCCCAGGTAGCTCGAACGCCTCTGTGCTGTGTGAGGAGGAGAGTCTAGGATGTGGAGGGCAAGGAGCCCTTGTCTTGAAGCCTGGGCCCTGCCTCCTGGTGGCTTCCGACTCCAGGAATGCAGACAGAACTGCTGGCGGCTCGTGTGGTGCAGGCCTGTTTTTGCAGGCTGTCTCCTTGTTTATTCCACTTGTACCATTTCTCCTGGCAAAGACCTTCCCCAGCCATGGCCCGAGTCATGTTGGGACAGCTGACCCCTGGGCTCTCTTGAGCTGGCTTAGGAGCCTGGATGCCGCCCTCTGCGTTGAGTAGCAACATTCCTGGCCAGACATGAAAGGAGAGATTATAACAGCCCATTTTCTCCAGGCAGCTTATCCCGATTAAGTGAGAATCAGGCACAAATCCCCACCCTCAAGTCCTTTCTTCTCATCCTGCCCCACCAGCCGCCTCACCCTGATGAAGTCTGACAAGACCCAGGGGGGAGTCTTGGAGCACGTGGAGCTCCCGCCAGCGCCCCATATAGGTGCGGGGCCGAGCCCCCCGGCACAGCCACTCGCCGGCAGCCGAGGCCCACAGTGGCACAGGCAGCCAGCAACGGCACTGGCGGGAAAACTGTACCTGCCCAGGGCAGCACCTATGCCCCTTCCTCCCTGCTATTTGCCTTCTGCGGGCCCGAGGGGCTGAGCTTCGCCTGTACATGATGTTCTCTGGTCACATCAAGACGAGGTTGCATAATCCCCGGACTGTGCGTGGGGTGTGGGTGCCTGGGTGTGTGGCCTCGGGTGTGAGGTCAGGCTCAGCCAGGCCCTGATCCCGCCCAGCCCGCAGCAGCCCCCTCACCGTCGTGCAAGCCGGAACGGGAAGTGCCAGCTAGAAGCGGAGGCCAGGCTGATTTACGAGGATGGAGCCTTCGGGGAGCTCCGATGCGGCCTGGGAAGCTCCTATTCGTGACGCTGCCCTGGGCTGGCTGTGCCGCTCGCTGGCCTCCGCCCACACCTATTTTGAGCATTTTTAATATTTTCATAAGGACTCTGGGGCAGATGATTTATGGCTCCCTCTCCCCTTCCAACCCTTGTACATGGCCGTGGCAAATGCATCTGGAAAGGACAGGAGAAAATACAGATGAGTGAGAAAGGCGCCAATGAGGCGATCTCGGCCACACTCACTTGAGTTAGAAGGGTCAGGCCTAGCCCCTGGAGCCCAGGGCAGGAGCCAGGCTGAGCAGCTGTCTGTGGCTCTCCAAAGCATCACAACGTTAGAAATGAACTTTGGAGTGCGCAGACCTGGCAGACGAGGCTGCTGAGGCCAACTCTGAAACAAGCAGTTCAGAGGGCAAAGCGATTTGGGCCGCGTTTGGGCCGTGCTGGCACTCCCCCGGCCTTTCCATTTGAGAGCAGTAATTCATTGTAAGATGGAAACTACTTAGAGATAACTGGAGAACATTGGCCTTTAACACACATAAACAAAGTGGTTTCAAAGGAAGGGCGCTTGTTGGCCCTCCAGCCAGCCAAGGCAGAAAGCCCTGCTCCAGCTCGGAGACCTGCAGTGAGGCCTTCCCAGTGCCTGTGGGGTGCCAGGAGCCGGGATTCTGCCTTTTGTCCCGGGGCTATATCTTGCTAGCAGTGTGCTGGGAAGGCAGGTGGGGACCCGGACCCCCACACACCCTTGAGGGCCTCCAGCCTGCAGATCCCTAACCCCGGTCCCAGGCAGTGTGGGCCTGTTTGGCAGGGTTGGTGCAGGGGAGGAAGGTTCCATCAGGGAGGTCCACAAAACTGACCACAGTTGGGGTGGGGGTGGGGAGGGGTCTTGGGCATGCAGGATGATGGACAGCAACAGGGAGGTGAGGATGGGCCACAGGCAGAGCAGTTGCGTGCGTGGTGTGGTGTGTGAGGTAGATGGGAAATCGGGGGTGGGGGGGCACGAGGCAGCATCTGTGAAGGTGAAGGTGAGGAAGACAGATGCCAGGTCACAGGGATACCTGAGGCCACACTGAGGATCCAGGCCATGCCTTCAGGGCAAGGTAGCCGATGGTTAGTTTTGGTAATTGACACATATTAACTGTATATATTATATATTTATGAGATACAATGTGATGTTTTGATATATGTTTACATTGTGGAATGTTTTAACAAGCTAATCAATAATCTTTCACCTCACATACCGATGTTCTTTTGTGGTGAAAACATTTAAAATCTACTCTTTTAGCAATTCTGAAATATATAATGCATTAGTATTTATTCTAGTCACCATTCTGTGCAATAGATCACTGAAACTTACGTTTCTTATCTAACTGAGATCTTGTACCCTTTGACCTTGTCCCCTTGCCCCATCTCCCAGCCCCTGGTAACCACCATTCTGCTTTCTACTTCTAGGACTCTTTTTAGACTCCACATATTAAGTGATATTTCTCAAAAGAAGACATCCAAGCAGTGAACAGATCTATGAAAAAAAAAAATGCTTGTCATCACAAACCATCAGGGATATGCAAATTAAAACCACAATGAGACATCACCTCCCCTGTTCGAATGACTTATCAAAAAGATGAAAGACAGCAAGTGCTGGTGAGGATGTGGAGGAAAGGGAACCTTGTGTGCTGTTGGTGGGAGTGGAAAGTCATACAGCCACTGGGTGGTGGGAGGAGAAAGTGCAGTGATTCACTCAGCAGATACCCTCACTCATTCAGTGTTGACCAGCTGCTGTGCTCCTGGTCCTAGGTTGGGTGCCTACTAGAGGATGCAGAGACAGCATCTGAGCTAGACTGCTCTGGCACTGGCCTGGGGGCAGGGTGGGGGAGCGGAAAATGGTCATTCCTGTGAGAAGCTGGGAAGGAAAGGAGAAGACAGATTGGGGATGGTAGGAGGCAGAGGGGGCAGGCTTAGAGATCACATGGGTGTGGACACGGCAGATGGGGTTGGCTGAGAGAAGTGGGTAGGGAAAGGTAGCACCAAGATAGCAAGTTCTGGTAGGCAGATGGCACAGTACTTCCCAGAGATGGAGACCAAGGAGCTGGTGAGTGCCCCAGGCCTGGATGTGGAACACATGAGGTCATGAGGAGCAACCACAGCAGCCATCGTGTGGGAAGCTAATATGTGAGTCTTAGGAGGAGATGGGGTGCCAAGGGTCAGTGGTGTTGTGTGTGTGAGTGCAGAGAGGAGGCCGTGGGAGGCCAAGGCAGTGGTCAGGATGCGAGGGGTGAAGCGAGCACTGCGGGCCTGGTGGAGGGACCTGAGGGGCGGACATTGCCATCTCACTGGCAGGTCAGGGAGAAGGTGGCCAGTGGCAAGGGCGTGCCTTCGGGTTATAAGGAGGGGTTCCTGTCCAGACTCTGGACATGTGTGGTTGGGAGACTTTGGGTAGCTTTTCTGAGCCTCAGGGTCCCTAAATTAGATAGGGGTGATGATGCCTCCCTCACAGGATGTGGGGGATTAACGGGTCAACCTTGGTGCTGACGTGCATAGAGTGTACAGTGAGACCCCAACCTCAGTGAGGCCTCTGCCCCCAGATGCAGCTGAAGGTTAGCACCCACCGACTGTAACATCATAAGGGGGCAGGACACACCCAGATATTTAGGACAAATTAGAAATCCTGGTTGGATGCCTCTTTCTGTGCATGTGAACACATTCTGGTTGGGGCAGGGCCAGGGGCCTCTCAGAGCAACGGATGGGGCGGCCGCGAGGGGAAGGCCTTGCTTGCTGGGTATGCCCTACGGGTGGGCCTGAACTTTGTGGCCCAAAGGCCAGAGCCCCTTTTGGAGTAGCCCCTTTTGAAACGGTAAAGGGTTTTAGAAGGGATTCGTCGATGTGACGGTGGCTGAGGTGCATCTGAAAAAGCTCCCTGAGGAACCAAAGCTCAAGACTCACTGGATAGGAGATGTGTTCGGTGCAAAGCAGGGTGCAGAGAACCTGGCATCAGGTCCCAGTTGCCAGTCGCCAGGCCAGCCCATGATCAGACAGCCTCAGGTGGAGGGAACATAGCCTCTGTGTCCCTGCCTGAATGAACGGTGGCACGGGAGTGGAATTTGAGGTGCCCTGGGAAACACGTAGAAATGCTGGAAGTGGGTGGGCAGGAACAGTCTTGGAGCACTAGTCACAGACAAGCCCGGCTCACGTCATGCCTCATTCTGCTTATCTGTGTTGGCTGACCGCCTCAAGGCCAGCGAGGTATCAGGACCTACAAGTTTCCAACAGCTTTGCAGGCTCTGGAGGACAGCAGAAAGGTCACTGTCCACAAGCAGGCACTGCCACCGTGGAGAGGGGACACAGGTGTAAGGGACATATGCCTGGGTGGTTCAGGAGTACCATGGTTAGTCCAACCCCGCCACCCTACAGAGGAGGAAAACATGCTGAGGCGACTTTCAGGGACTTGTTTATGCCCCAGTTAATGATTTTCTCAACTTGGCATCCCCTGGTACAAGGTTTCCAGAAATGTCATCCTTCAGATGGGATATGGGAATACCCAGGTCCCGACTGCTCAAGGTTTGTCAAAGATGTCCAGGCCCGCGTTGAAGACAGCGGAGGGGCAGTGTCACCGGTGTTACTCGTGGTTAGACGTCTGGTCAGCACTTTCTCTGCCATTAGAAATGTCATCTCCAACTCCCACAAATGTTGCTTCACCGTTAACCGAGGTGACGTCGGGCGGTTGCCTCTGCTCTGCTCTGGGGTCAGGATTTCATTTCTGCTTTTTTAACAGGTGTAAGTCTGGGTTGTTAACAGGCATGGCCCAGGAACCCAAGGACATCCGTTGTCACCACGGCTGCCTGCACACAGGACGCAAACTTCAGACACTGTGTCTCTCCCCATCCACTCCTGCGACCCGGCCACGAAGCCCGAGCCGTTCTATTCCCTGGGCCTCTGGGTGATTTCTGACCCTAATCCACCTCTTTGGGGAGGTTTATTAATTACTGTACTGGGGACAGCTCCGTGCCAAGAAGTTCAAAGCATCTTCCAACCTTGACCCATTAATCCCTTTAGCATCCCAGGGAGAGCGGAAGGCGATGGCTGAGTCCTGTGATTCCCGTCGCCTGCCGTTGCACACATGGTGGGGGATGGAGGCGGGGGAACTTGAGCAAGGAGAGCTTGGCCTGCACGTCCTCGGTGAGTCAACAGCAGGCCTGGAAAAGAAGTTGAGTTTCCCGACTGAGGCCAAGGGCCTCACTGCCAGCACAGGCTTCCTTCCTTACAAAACAGTTGTCATCCACGCCTCTCAAGATGTACCCGTCCCTCAGCACCCCATCCCCCAGCACAGGCCGCCTCAGTATCTTAGTGCCAGCAGCACTACCGCTGTTTACATTGAGCTCTGGAGAGCCGCGTGTTATCATCGGGAGCAGCCAAACGTGGCCCTCTCCCCTCTCTGAGTATCCTCTGCAGAACACACCCACCCCCACAAAAGGGTTTGGTCTTGGAGCAGAGGCCACATCCGTCACCTGTTCAGGGAGCACCACAGCTGTGCGGCCCCCGAGGGGGCTACCTACCAGGGCAGGGCAGCTCCCCGGGGTGCTCGGGGGACCCCCAGCCAGCGGCAGCTGGATAAGGAAGAAACAAGATGTTCTTTCTCCTGCCTGTATTTGCCCTGTACTCTTCAGATTCGACATTGTTTTTAATTTTCAGCCTAATTTTAGTCCAAGAACTTGGTGAGGCTGGAGAAGAGTCTTAAAACCTTTTTTTTTTTTTTTTTGTAAACAAGTGTACTTTTCTGGCCAGATGTTTCTTTTTTCCTGGTCTTACGGGGCTGCGCCATTGAGCTGTCCGGCTGAAACTGAATAAATCTTTGTTTTACGGCTTCTTTGGTCCTTTACAACTAAGAGCCTCAGGAAGGAATCAGATATTTTAATCCTCCTGGTCTTAGCCTTGAATGACCTCGCAAATGCACCATTAGCTAAGAAATCTTAGAAATATTTTTGTGGCTGACCTGAAAGCACATTAGCAAAGTCCCAGGCCCTAACGCTGGGATGGTTAATCACCCCTGGGATGGAATGACCAGGCAGAGGCTGTCCCAGCAGGGTGCCACAAAGCGTTGAAAACATTTCTTTTTTATGAGCTGTATGTCTTGCATGATTAGGTCTTCTTAGCAGTGACCAAGACGACCGTTACCTTCTGTCTCCAGCTGGATATCCTGTTTAAAATCCGACCCTGCATTTAAACGTGTGCAGAATGGGTCCTCAGCGCACCCTGCTGAGGTTGCTCGGACGGGTTCCTCCAGGAGGTGTGCTGGGGTGTGGGCTGACACAGCAGTACGTCGCAGCTTGAGGTATGGTGAGATGCGTTCATGGTTTAGGGAAAGCAGAGGCTTATTCCAGCTATTTTCACTTCTAAAAGGGTCCTGGCAGAAGGACAGGCTTGTAAAATCTGCTGTGAGTGATACAGCTCCGGCCAACTGTGGAGCCCTCCAAGTGCTGGGGAGAGCAGGCAAGGAACCGGGCCTGGTTCTTGGACAGGTTTTCATGTCCTAGGAGGAAGAACAGTTATTGCTTAATCTTGAAAGTTGGGCTTTAGACCCTCAGTGTCACAGCAGACCACAGGGCTGGCGAGGTTACAGATGAGGCAGGGCCCCGCTGCTCCTCCTGATTCCTCTGCCTCAGAGGCCTCCCTCCATGGCCCCAACCCTACCCCACGGCTGCAGCGTCCCATGCTGCGATGTCTTAGAACTTTGAGCAGAATGTCCCGTCTCTTGTTCTCTTCTCTGCGGAACTGTCTTTCCCTGGCCCCCTCTAATGGGCTTGGGGCCATTGCCTTCCCTGTCATCCTTCCCTTTCCCTCCTCACTCACCACCCTTCCTCCCTCTCACGTCTAATCAGTCTTCGAACTTGTCAGTTCTACGTCTGTGACATCTCATCACCATCTCTGCTCAAGTCTCTGTTACCTGGGCCACGTCCACAGCCTCCTAACGGCTTGTTTCTGCCTCTGATCTCTCTGAACCGCCTCTGCCTGCATGTGCTGCTGTTGACTCTTCCCAAGCTCAGCCCTGGCTGTGGCATGCTGTGTTCTTCCAGGAATCCCTGTTACCCCGGCGTCCAGTCCCTATGTCCACCCTCACAGGCTCAGGCCCCTCACCATGCAGCCCCAACTCACCTTTCTGGACAAGAACTCTGTACCTTCTGACCACTCTGGATAGAGGCTCTTGCTGCTCCTGTATCTTTCTTTGCCTACTTGATTTCTCCCGCCTGCATGGAGCCCCCTGCCACTCCCAACCCAGCTGAATGTCCAGAGGCCTTGCCGTTAGCTGCTGAGAGGAGGAGGTACCGGACCCAGATAGAAGAAAGTGTAGGAGGCCTATTTAGTTCTGAAACAAAAAGAAATCTGGAACCACACCAAAAACCAGGGAAGATATTTTGCTGTGGCTCCTTTAACGCAGCTGTTTAGACACGGGGACATTTTGGCAAGTCATTCTATGTTCAGCTATATCATTCTACTAAGTGTCACGTGACACGGACTCTCTGACCTCCCTGCGTCTCACCCCACTTTTGGGCTCACGCCAGACGTGAGAAGGGTGGTGGGACACAGGGATAAAGTGGAGGTTAATCAGGCGTCAGAGAACCGGGCACCTGGGGCTTAGCATGCAATTCCCTGAAGCACAGCCGCAGCTTCTCTGCAGCCCCTCCCCTCAGGAAGTGGAGTCTGTTTCCTTCACCCTGGAATCCGATGGGTCTGTGACTTGTTCTGATCAATAGAATGAGGCTGGGGTATTTCGAGCCCAGGTCTCCAGGTGCCTTTCAGCTTCTCTATCCAGCTGCTCTGTGGATGTGGGCTAGCTTCACTGGGGGATGAGAGACCACGTGGAGCAGAGACCAGACCTCCCAGCTGCTCTGTGGATGCGGGCTAGCTTCACTGGGGGATGAG